>NW_028258513.1:0-22914 GCF_053883595.1 Heterocephalus glaber | reverse complement strand
TGTGCTGCATTACACAATAGGGAGAGCATTAATCATGATAGGTGATGTAGAAGGGGAAAGAGCATCTCATGTGTGCCCTTGTTGTTGCCAGAATTCAGTCAGGAGACACAGAGGTCTATGTAGGATTTATTGTACAGGACATGGAGAGGGAGAGGGAGAGGGAGACAGAGAGGGAGAGGGAGAGAAAAGACCATGGCTAGCCAGCCGGCCAGAGGAGACATGGCAGACAGCTACCCTGGCTAGGAGAGAGGATGTGAAAGTGAGTAACTCTCCTGGTCTTTTCATCCACCTGAGTGCCCATGAGTCGAGCCTGCCGAAGTTAGGTCAACTTTTAGGCCTTCAAGCCTTTGGAATTCTCACAGGCCCTGAGTTTGTTCCCTGTAACCTGGAAACAGGCAGATCCGCCACCCCTCCCAGCCAGCGACAGACACTTTCTACCATCACAATGTCAGCCGCCACTGTGATCCTGGCCCTGGCTGGGCAAGGTAGGAAAGGCAGGAGGACAGCCACCTCTTTTTCAGGCCAGCCCGGTATGCATAGTCAGTGAAAGGTGAGTGCCTAGGTGAGTGCCTGGGTCTGTCTGTCTGTCTGTCTGCCTGCCTGCCCCTCTCTCTCTCTGATCAAAAAAAGAAAAAACGGGGGTGGGGGAGGGGGGTCAGGCGATTTAGCTCAGTGGTTCTGCCGCCCCGTCTGGCAAGGGGAAGGTCCCGGAGTTTCATCCCAGGTAGTACGGAAAAAAAAAAAAAAACCCAAATAAAAAAATACTGCCCCAAATGTAGGTCAAGGCAAAAACAAACGAACGAAGGAAAATACCAGCCATAGGTTTTGTTATCCCGCCAGGCAGGGTGGGGGGGGCGGGGCGCGATGGGAGGGGGGAGGGGCGGGGCGGGGCCTACTTCCCCACCTTTGTTCCATGCAGCCGCCCGGGGCACATTCTATCCCCAGGCCAGCACTTTCAGCAACAGTCACCTGTTTTCAGACCCCTTTTTAGTCTGTGTCTCCCCCCGGCTCCCGCGGTGGGGGCCAGGGATTCCCATGGATCCACACCCCCCACCCCACACCCCCCACAGCCCCCCCCTCCTTTGCTCGCTCGCTCGCTCGCTCGGTCGTCTCAGTTGCTGATGCAGCCGGCGGCAAGGGTGGAGTCTTGTTGCTGCTGGGGCGGGCGTGCTCCCACCCAGCATACCCGCAGAACCCCGTCCCTTCCCCTCCCATTCCCCTCCCTCTTGAAATGTTTCTTTTCCTCTCTGTGGGTAGACAGGGTCTGGGAAAGTCGTCCCGGCTTCCCGAGTAGGTGGGCTGGCCGGCACACGCCACCAAGCCAGGCTCCTGTTCCAGCTCACCCACGTCCCAACCGTAGGATAGTCACTGTACTTCCTGTTCCCGTTCGGTGCCACGCCGTCTCCAGAACTCTTTCTCCTCGCCCCCCCCACCCCACCCCCCGGCAACCATCCCTGGTCACGGCCCACTGTGCCCTTCTCCTCCCATCCAAGATAGGGAGTATGGGGGTAGCCCGGCACCTGGCACGGCGGGCCGCGCCTGGAATCCAAATCGAGCACTGTGGAAGGCTTAAGTTAAAAAAAAGGAAAGAATTGAGGCTCAGAGAGAGGGGTCGGGGTCAGGCCGGCCTGTCATCCCAGCCAGCACTCAGGAGGGAGGCTGCCGCGGGAGGATCGTGACGAGTCCCCGGCCACAGTGGGTTCGGGGAGGCCACCCTGAAGTGCATTCCACAGCGAGACCCTCCTGGGGCGGGGAATCGGTATCGTTCCCCGCTCCCTCTCCCGATAGAATGTTCAGGGAGGGCCGGCCGGCTTCCACCCCTAGACACCAAGACGTGGGTGGCGACGTCAGCTAGCGTCCGTAACCGCCCGCGCCCGGTCGGGGAAACATCCACACGGATCTCGGGGTAGGGATTTCCGGCCCTCAGCCTTTCCCACCCCACCTCCCATTCCAGCCGGGATCGGACAGGCACGCCCGCGCCACCTGGTGGTCATCACGGAGGGCACCTCGCAGGAAATAAAAGACCTCAAGAGAAGGAACCGAGTTCCCCTTGGGGCGGGGCGGGGCGGGGCGGGGGCGCGTTCCCGCATCCGCTGTCCAGGTCCCGGAAGCTTTTGCAAAATCTTCTCTGGGGAGAGGGCGGGCGCCTGCCTGGGGGGCAGAGAAACTTCACCACCAACTCCACGTTTTTGTGTTCACTGACATCTTTATTTTGCCATTCCTCGTTAGGCTTCCCAGTTCCCACCCACAGAGAAGAGGGGCGAGCAAACAAGCAGACGTTGGGTTCCAAGAGAAAAGCATCTGTGGGGTTCACCGTGTCGTCTCCGTTGCTCACAGAGGATCGTCACCCGCTGTAGGTTTAGGATCACACGTGCGGTCCTCACGGTGGTGGTGGCGGCGGCGACAGTCGTCGTCGTCGTCATCACATCGAGGGGGGACAGCCACGCGGAGTTCTACAATGGAGAGAGAAGAGGATTTCAGAGGTTTTCCTCTCAGGCCGGGGTCACCCCGCAGCCTCTTTCTATGAATGGGGGTGGGGGTGGGAGTGGGGTGGGGGTTGCAGAGTGGCGAGCACGGGTCTTCAGCCGGGTGGTGCGGGAGGCAGAGGCATCGGTGGAGCGCAGTCTGCCCAGAACCGGTAGGACCTGCCTTTCGGTCGGTCGGGTCCACACACAGGAACGCAGAAATAAATGAGTTCAGAAATCCATGGAATCATCAAAATCCCCACCCATCATGGGGAAACAATAAGAACCGAGACACATCATGTACGGGTGCAAGCACCCGATGACAAATGGAAATGTATCATATACCTAAAAATGTACCGATGAAAGAACTTCAGAAGAATGTTTAAAAAGAAGAAAAACAAAATCCCTACCCACCCACCGCAGATGGGCAGAGAAGAGGGCCCGCGTCAGTCACCCGAGGGCAACTGCGGGACAGACGAGGGGAAGAAGAACAACGGGGCCAATTGTTCCTCTTCCGCTACAGCCCACCAGCCGCAGCGTGTACCTCTATGTTTGCCCGTACCCTCTTTTTGTACAGGCGCTCGTCCCAAGCTCCATCTGCAGAGCAAGTCCCCCACCCTCGACTGTCGCTTTCAAAGGACAAAACCAACCAGAAAACAAAGCAGAACAAAACAAGAGACAGAAATCGAGAGGGGCAGTCGGCAGGTAGAAAGCAGCAGAGCCAGGGCTGGGACACAAACCTAGGACTTACTGACCAGAGAGCCCATAAGGAGACCCGGCATCACCAGGTTTATCACTAGCTTTAGATTCTGCCTTAAAATTCCAACTTTGGGGCCCCGGCTTGGCTTGGTGACGCGGGTGGGTCATCCCAGCACTGGGGAGGCTGAGGCGGGAAGTTCCCCAGGACCTTCAGATCTTTCGTCATCCATCATCGTCAGGCAAGAGCATGATCCAGACTAGGCCGCTAGTAGTCTGGGAGTGAACCTTACAGAGAGAACCTGTCTTAAAAAAAATAAAAAAAGAAAGAAAGAAAGAAAGAGAGAGAGACAGAGAGACAGAGAGAGAGATAGGGAGAGAGAGACATAGAGAGAGAGAGAGAGAGAGAGATTTTGTAGAATTTCTAAAGACATACACAACCATGAGAAACATGGACCACGGATAGAGAGGTTGAGAGAGGGGTGGAGGGAGGGAGAGGAAAAAGAAGAGGGAGCAAAGAGCAGGGGTGGGGGATGGGGAATGCAGCCCCAGGGAATCAAGCCCCCACGTTCAATGTACAGTAAGGCTAAGGCGAGACGTACAGGAGTGCATGAGCGAGCGAACGAAGAAAGAAAGGAGTGAGTGCGTGCATCCATTTACAAATGGATGGGGGGGGATAAAGGATCGGGGTGTGATTCCACGTTCACTAGGTTAAACATCCAGTCGTCGGGGAGGGGTTGGGGGGTATGGCCTGCAGTCAAGAGAAAGTAGAGAGGGGAGGGAGGGAGGGAGGGAAGAAGGAGGGAAAAAGGGACTATAGGCCAGGCTGGGTTCAGGAAAGTGTGATCGGGAGTTCTTCCCGAAGGTTGAGGGGGCCGGGCTGGGGAGGTTTAGTGCGATCTCTCTCTCCCTAAGCCAACGTGAAGTACGTGGCGCAGCCCCGCCCCCGCCCGCCAAACAACCCACCTCGCCACCCCCAACGCCCCCTCCAGAAATCAAGGAAAGAAAAGAAACACACAGCGCCTCCTGGCAAGCCGGAGAGAGGCTCCGCCTGGAGTTCCATTCCCGGCACGGAGCAAAAAAAAAAGAAAAAAAGAAAAGGACACGACACCCCTCCCTTTTACACACACACACACACACACACACACACACACACACACACACAGAAACACGGAGAGACCCTGGAGATGTGCTAATAGCACCACCACCTACCGACAACAGGCCCCTGGCTTGACAGCAAAGTTTACCGACAACTTGCAGGAGACTCCCCACTTGAATTAAAAACGCCGCCGCCGCCACAAGAAACCAGCAAAGAAGAGAGCTCTTAGAGAAATACAAATGAGGGCCGGGGATTTAGCTCATTGGACCCACACCTGCCTGGAAAGCACAAGGTCCCGAGTTCCATCCTCGGTACCACCCCAGCCCCCGAAACAAGTTTTCAAACAAGTTTTGAAGAGGGGGACCTGGGATCCCAGGTCTCTGCCCGGTAGGCAGAATAAGAACCAGAGCCGGCCTGTGCCTGGGATCCAGCTCAGTGGTTTGACCGCCTGCTGTGCAAGGACCTCAGTTCGATCCCAGAGACAAAAAGAAAAAGGAAAAAGCAAGTAAGAAGAAGAAGAAGAAGAAGAAGAATCATCAAAACAAATACTAATACTAATACTAATACTAATAATAGTAAAGAAATATGTTTCTGTGGTCCCGGGGATGGAAGTCGGGTCCTTGCCCTTGCGCAGCAGGCTGCGGTACCACTGAGCTGAATCTCCGGCCTGATCATTAATAATAGTTAATAGGACTTTCGCCGGGCAGGGAGCCCAGTGGTTCCGGCTCACCGCCTGCCACGCAAGGACCTCAGAGACCAAAAGAAAAAGGAAAAAAAGGAATAATAACAAGAAGATGAAATAATAATAATGCTAATAATAATAGTACAGAAAAATATATTTAGGGTTAGGGTTAGGGTTAGGGGTTAGGGTTAGGGTTAGGGTTAGGGTTAGAAGTAGGTTGAGGTTTAGGGTTCCAATTCATGTACCTGCCGTTTGGAGTGTGGGTATGATTGTCAGGGTTAGGGTTCTTCTTTTGGTAAGGGTCATGGAGAGTGCCGAAATAGCAGTACCTGAGGATGACTTATTGTACTGGTAGGGTTAGGGCTAGGGTTTGGGTTCGGGTAAGGGTGATAGATAGCATTGAAGTTGAAATGCCTGTGTGTTCCAGGGCGAGTTGCAAAGTTAGTGTTAGCGTAAATTCATGGGGAGGGGGAGGCTTAATGTCAAATGTCAAGCCCCTGGGTACTGTGATTTGGTCCGGAGCCTTAGGGTTAGGGTTATGGTTAGAAGGAGGTTGAGGTTTAGGGTTCCCATTCATGTACCTGCCGTTTGGAGTGTGGGTATGATTGTCAAGGTTAGGGTTCTTCTTTTCGTAAGGGTCATGGAGAGTGCCGAAATATTGGTAGCTGAGGATGACTTATTGTTCTGGTAGGGTTAGGGCTAGGGTTTGGGTTGGGGTCAGGGTGATAGATAGCATTTCAAATGAAATGCCTGTTTGCTCCAGGGTGGGTTGCAAAGTTAGTATTAGTGTCAGTTCGTGGTGAGGGGGAGGCATAATGTCAAATGTCAGCCGCTGAGTTTTGTGATTTGGTGCTGCGCCTTAGGGTTAGGCTGAGGGTTAGAATTAGTTTTAGGTTTAGGCTTTCAATTCATGTCCCTGCCATTTGCAGTGTGGGTATGATTGTTAGGGTTAGGGTTCTGCTTTTCGTAATGGTCATGGAGAGTGCCGAAATCGCGTTCCCTGAGGATGACTTATTGTTCTGGTAGGGTTAGGGCTAGGGTTTGGGTTCGTGTCAGGGTGATAGATAGCATTGAGATTGAAATGCCTCTGTGTTCCAGGGTGGGCTGCAAAGTTTGTATTAGTGTAAATTTGTGGGGAGGGGGAGGCATAATGTCAAATGCCAAGCCCCTGGGTATTGTGATTTGGTCCTGCGCAATAGGGTTACGGTAAGGATTAGAAGTATGTTGAGGTATAGGGTTCCTATTCATGTACCTGCCGTTTG
This sequence comes from Heterocephalus glaber, assembly GCF_053883595.1. Taxonomy (NCBI): domain Eukaryota; kingdom Metazoa; phylum Chordata; class Mammalia; order Rodentia; family Bathyergidae; genus Heterocephalus; species Heterocephalus glaber. Next base: position 16,710 of record NW_028258513.1, on the reverse strand, counting down.
GAGTGTGGGTATGACTGTCAGAGTTAGGGTTCTTCTTTTGGTAAGGGTCATGGAGAGTGCCGAAATAGCGGAACCTGAGGATGACTTATTGTTCTGGTAGGGTTAGGGCTAGGGTTTGGGTTCGGGTCAGGGTGATAGATGGCATTGAAATTGAACTGCCTGTGTGTTCAAGTGTGGGTTGCAAACTTAGTAGTAGCACAAGTTCGTGGGGAGGGGGACGCATAATGTCAAATGTAAAGACCCTGGCTGTTGTGATTTGGTCCTGGGCCTTAGGGTTAGGTTTAGGGTTAGAAGTAGGTTGAGGTTTAGGGTTCCAATTCATGTACCTGCCATTTGGAGTGTGGGTATGATTGTCAGGGTTAGGGTTCTTCTCTTGGTAAGGGTCATGGAGAGTGCCGAAATAGCGGTACTTGAGGATGACTTATTGTTCTGGTAGGGTTAGGGCTAGGGTTTGGGTTCGGGTCAGAGTGATAGATAGCATTGATATTAAAATGCCTGTGTGTTCCAGGGTGGGTTGCAATGATAGTAGTAGCGTAAGTTCGTGGGGAGGGGGAGGCATAATGTCAAATGTCAAGCCCCTGGGTATTGTGATTTGGTCCTGGGCCTTAGGGTTAGGGTTAGGGTTAGAAGTAGGTTGAGGTTTAGGGTTCCAATTCATGTACCTGCCATTTGGAGTGTGGGTATGATTGTCAGGGTTAGGGTTCTTCTTTTGGTAAGGGTCATGGAGAGTGCCGAAATAGCGGTACCTGAGGATGACTTATTTTTCTGGTAGGGTTAGGGCTAGGGTTTGGGTTCGGGTCAGGGTGATAGATAGCATTGAAATTGAAATGCCTGCGTGTTCCAGGGTGGGTTGCAAAGTTAGTATTATGGTAAGTGCGTGGGGAGGGGGAGGCATAATGTCAAATGTCAAGACCCTGGGTATTGTGATTTGGTCCTGGGCCTTAGGGTTAGGGTTAGGGTTAGAAGTAGGTTGAGGTTTAGGGTTCCAATTCATGTACCTGCCATTTGGAGTGTGGGTATGATTGTCAGGGTTAGGGTTCTTCTTTTGGTAAGGGTCATGGAAAGTGCCGAAATAGCGGTACCTGAGGATGACTTATTGTTCTGGTAAGGTTAGGGCTAGGGTTTGGGTTCGGGTCAGGGTGATAGATAGCATTGAAATTGAAATGCCTGTGTGTTCCAGGGTGGGTTGCAAAGTTAGTATTATGGTAAGTTCGTGGGGAGGGGGAGGCATAATGTCAAATGTCAAGCCCCTGGGTATTGTGATTTGGTCCTGGGCCTTAGGGTTAGGGTTAGGGTTAGAAGTAGGTTGAGGTTTAGGGTTCCAATTCATGTACCTGCCGTTTGGAGTGTGGGTACGATTGTTAGGGTTAGGGTACTTCTTTTCGAAAGGGTCACGGAGAGTGCCAATATAGCGGTACCTGTGGATGACTTATTGTTCTGGTAGGGTTAGGGCTAGGGTTTGGGTTCGGGTCAGGCTGACAGATAGCCTTGAAATTGAAATGCCTGTGTGTTCCAGGGTGGGTTTCAAAGTTAGTAGTATGGTAAGTTCGTGGGGAGGGGGAGGCATAATGTCAAATGTCAAGCCCCTGGGTATTGTGATTTGGTCCTGGGCCTTAGGGTTAGGGTTAGGTTTAGGGTTAGAAGTAGGTTGAGGTTTAGGGTTCCAATTCATGTACCTGCCATTTGGAGTGTGGGTATGATTGTCAGGGTTAGGGTTCTTCTTATGGAAAGGGTCATGGAGAGTGCGGAAATAGCGGTACATGAGGATGACTTATTGTTCTGGTAGGGTTAGGGCTAGGGTTTGGGTTCGGGTCAGGGTGATAGATAGCATTGAAATTGAAATGCCTGTGTGTTCCAGGGTGGGTTGCAATGTTAGTAGTAGCATCAGTTCGTGGGGAGGGGGAGGCATAATGTCAAATGTCAAGTCCCTGGGTATTGTGATTTGGTCCTGGGCCTTAGGGTTAGGGTTAGGGTTAGAAGTAGGTTGAGGTTTAGGGTTCCAACTCGTGTACCTGTCGTTTGGAGTGTGGGTACGATTGTTAGGGTTAGGGTTCTTCTTTCCGTAAGGGTCATGGAGAGTGCCGAAATAGCGGTACCTGAGGATGACTTATTGTTCTGGCAGGGTCAGGGCTAAGGTTTGGTTTCCGGCCAGGGTGATGGACAGCATTGAAATTGAAATGCCTGTGTGTTCCAGGGTGGGTTACAAAGTTAGTATTATGGTAAGTTCGTGGGGAGGGGGAGGCATAATGTCAAATGTGAAGCCCCTGGGTATTGTGATTTGGTCCTGGGCCTTAGGGTTAGGGTTAGGGTTAGAAGTAGGTTGAGGTTTAGGGTGCCAACTCATGTACCTGCCCTTTGGAGTGTGGGTATGATTGTTAGGGTTATGGTTCTTCTTTCCGTAAGGGTCATGGAGAGTGCCGAAATAGCGGTACCTGAGGATGACTTATTGTTCTGGTAGGGTTAGGGCTAGGGTTTGCGTTCGGTTCCGAGTGATACATAGCATTGAAATTGGAATGCCTCTGTGTTCCAGGGTGGGTTGCAAAGTTAGTATTATGGTAAGTTCGTGGGGAGGGGGAGGCATAATGTCAAATGTCAGGCCCCTGGGTATTGTGATTTGGTCCTGGGCCTTAGGGTTAGGGTTAGGGTTAGAAGGAGGTTGAGGTTTAGTGTTCCTATTCATGTACCAGCCATTTGGAGTGTGGGTATGACTGTTAGGGTTAGCGTTCTTCTTTTCGTAAGGGTGATGGAAAGTGCCTTAAAAACTTTACCTGAGGATGACTTATTGTTCTGCTAGCGTTAGGGCTAGGGTTTGGGTTCTGGTCAGGGTGATAGATAGCATTGAAATTGAAATGCCTGTGTGTTCCAATGTGGGTTGCAAAGTTACTAGTAGCATAAGTTCGTGGGGAGGGGGAGGCATAATGTCAAATGTCAAGACACTTGGTATTCTGATTTGGTCCTGGGCCTTAGGGTTAGGGTTAGGGTTAGAAGTAGGTTGAGGTTCAGGGTTCCAATTCATGTACCTGCCATTTGGAGTGTGGGTATGAATGTCAGGGTTAGGGTTCTTCTTTTGGTAAGGGTCATGGAGAGTGCCGAAATAGCGGTACCTGAGGACGACTTATTGTTCTGGTAGGGTTAGGGCTAGGGTTTGGGTTCGGGTCAGAGTGATAGATAGCATTGAAATTGAAATGCCTGTGTGTTCCAGGGTGCGTTGCAATGTTAGTAGTAGCATCAGTTCGTGGGGAGGGGGAGGCATAATGTCAAATGTCAAGACCCTGGGTATTGTGATTTGGTCCTGGGCCTTAGGGTTAGGGTTAGGGTTAGAAGTAGGTTGAGGTTTAGGGTTCCAACTCGTGTACCTGCCGTTTGGAGTGTGGGTACGATTGTTAGGGTTAGGGTTCTTCTTTCCGTAAGGGTCATGGAGAGTGCCGAAATAGCGGTACCTGTGGATGACTTATTGTTCTGGTAGGGTCAGGGCTAAGGTTTGGTTTCGGGCCAGGGTGATGGATAGCATTGAAATTGAAATGCCTGTGTGTTCCAGGGTGGGTTGCAAAGTTAGTATTATGGTAAGTTCATGGGGAGGGGGAGGCATAATGTCAAATGTCAAGACGCTGGGTATTGTGATTTGGGCCTGGGCCTTAGGGATACGGTTAGGGCTAGAAGTAGGTTGAGGTTTAGGTTTCCAATTCATGTACCTGCCATTTGGAGTGTGGGTATGATTGTCAGGGTTAGGGTTCTTCGTTTGGTAAGGGTCATGGAGAGTGCCGAAATAACGGTACCTGAGGATGACTTATTGTTCTGGTAAGGTTGGGCTAGGGTTTGGGTTCGGGCCAGGGTGATGGATAGCATTGAAATTGAAATGCCTGTGTGTTCCAGGGTGGGTTGCAATGATAGTAGTAGCGTAAGTTCCTGGGGAGGGGGAGGCATAATGTCAAATGTGAAGCCCCTGGGTATTGTGATTGGGTCCTGGTCCTTAGGGTTAGGGTTAGGGTTAGAAGTAGGTTGAGGTTTAGGGTTCCAACTCATGTACCTGCCGTTTGGAGTGTGAGTATGATTGTTAGGGTTAGGGTTCTTCTTTTCGTAAGGGCCATGGAGAGTGCCGAAAAAGCGGTACCTGAGGATGACTTATTGTTCTGGTAGGGTTAGAGCTAGGGTTTGGATTCGGGCCAGGGTGATGGATAGCATTGAAATTGAAATGCCTGCGTGTTCCAGGGTGGGTTGCAAAGTTATTATTATGGTAAGTGCGTGGGGAGGGGGAGGCATAATGTCAAATGTCAAGCCCCTGGGTATTGTGATTTGGTCCTGGGCCTTAGGGTTAGGGTTAGGGTTAGAAGGAGGTTGAGGTTTAGTGTTCCAATTCATGTACCAGGCATTTGGAGTGTGGGTATGACTGTTAGGGTTAGCGTTCTTCTTTTCGTAAGGGTGATGGAAAGTGCCGTAAAAGCTTTACCTGAGGATGACTTATTGTTCTGGTAGGGTTAGGGCTAGGGTTTGGGTTCGGGTCAGGCTGACAGATAGCCTTGAAATTGAAATGACTGTGTGTTCCAGGGTGGGTTTCAAAGTTAGCATTATGGTAAGTGCGTGGGGAGGGGGAGGCATAATGTCAAATGTCAAGACCCTGGGTATTGTGATTTGGTCCTGGGCCTTAGTTTTAGGGTTAGGGTTAGGGTTAGAAGTAGGTTGAGGTTTAGGGTTCCAACTCATGTACCTGCCCTTTGGAGTGTGGGTATGATTGTTAGGGTTATGGTTCTTCTTTCCGTAAGGGTCATGGAGAGTGCCGAAATAGCGGTACCTGAGGATGACTCATTGTTCTGGTAGGGTTAGGGCTAGGGTTTGCGTTCGGGTCCGAGTGATAGATAGCATTGAAATTGAAATGCCTGTGTGTTCCAGGGTGGGTTGCAAAGTTAATAGTAGCATAAGTTCGTGGGGAGGGGGAGGCATAATGTCAAATGTCAAGACCCTGGGTATTGTGATTTGGTCCTGGGCCTTAGGGTTAGGGTTACGGTTAGAAGTAGGTTGAGGTTTAGGGTTCCAATTCATGTACCTGCCATTTGGAGTGTGGGTATGATTGTCAGGGTTGGGGTTCTTCTTTTGGAAAGGGTCATGGAGAGTGCCGAAATAGCGGTACCTGAGGATGACTTATTGTTCTGGTAGGGTTAGGGCTAGGGTTTGGGTTCGGGTCAGAGTGATAGATAGCATTGAAATTGAAATGCCTGTGTGTTCCAGGGTGGGTTGCAAAGTTAGTATTATGGTAATTTCGTGGGGAGGGGGAGGCATAATGTCAAATGTCACGCCCCTGGGTATTGTGATTTGGTCCTGGGCCTTAGGGTTAGGGTTAGGGTTAGAATTAGGTTGAGGTTTAGGGTTCCAATTCATGTACCTGCCGTTTGGAGTGTGGTTATGACTCTTAGGGTGAGAGTTCTTCTTTTAGTCAGGGTGATGGAAAGTGCCGTAAAAGCTTTACCTGAGGATGACTTATTGTTCTGGTAGCGTTAGGGCAAGAGTTTGGTTTCGGGTCAGGGTGATAGATAGCATTGAAATTGAAATTCCTGTGTTTTCAAGTGTGGGTTGCAAAGTTAGTAGTCGCATAAGTTTGTGGGGAGGGGGAGGCATAATGTGAAATGTCAAGACCCTGGGTATTGTGATTTGGTCCTGGGCCTTAGGGTTAGGGTTAGGGTAAGAAGTACGTTGAGGTTTAGGGTTCCAATTCATGTACCTGCCATTTGGAGTGTGGGTACGATTGTCAGGGTTAGGGTTCTTCTTTTGGTAAGGGTCATGGAGAGTGCCGAAATAGCGGTACCTGAGGATGACTTATTGTTCTGGTAGGGTTAGGGCTAGGGTTTCGGTTCGGGTCACAGTGATAGATAGCATTGAAATTGAAATGCCTGTGTGTTCCAGGGTGGGTTGCAAAGTTACTATTATGTTAAGTTTGTCGGGAGGGGGAGGCATAATATCAAATGTCAAGCCCCTGGGTATTGTGATTTGGTCCTGGGCCTTAGCGTTAGGGTTACTGTTAGGGTTAGAAGTAGGTTGAGGTTTAGGGTTCCAACTCATGTACCTGCCGTTTGGAGTGTGGGTATGATTGTTAGGGTTAGGGTCCTTCTTTCCGTAAGGGTCATGGAGAGTGCCGAAATAGCGGTACCTGAGGATGACTTATTGTTCTGGTAGGGTTAGGGCTAGGGTTTGGGTTCGGGCCAGGGTGATGGATAGCATTGAAATTGAAATGCCTGTGTGTTCCAGGGTGGGTTGCAAAGTTAGTATTAGCGTAAGTTCATGGGGAGGGGGAGTTATAATGTCAAATGCGAAGCCCCTGGGTACTGTGATTTTGACCTGGGCCTTAGGGTTAGGGTTAGTGTTAGAAGTAGGTTGAGGTTTAGGTTGCCAACTCATGTACCTCCGGTTTGGAGTGTGGGTATCATTGTTAGGGTTAGGGTTCTTCTTTCGGTAAGGGTCATGGAGAGTGCCGAAATAGCGGTACCTGAGGATGACTTATTGTTCTGGTAGGGTTAGGGCTAGGGTTTGGGTTCGGGCCAGGGTGATGGATAGCATTGAAATTGAAATGCCTGTGTGTTCCAGGATGGGTTGCAAAGTTAGTATTATGGTAATTTCGTGGGGAGGGGGAGGCATAATGTCAAATGTCAAGCCCCTGGGTATTGTGATTTGGTCCTGGGCCTTAGGGTTAGGGTTAGGGTTAGAAGTAGGTTGAGGTTTAGGGTTCCAACTCATGTACCTGCCGTTTGGAGTGTGGTTATGATTGTTGGGTTAGGGTTCTTCTTTCCGTAAGGGTCATGGAGAGTGCCGAAATAGCGGTACCTGAGGATGACTTATTGTTCTGGTAGGGTTAGGGCTAGGGTTTGGTTTCGGCTCAGGCTGACAGAGAGCCTTGAAATTGAAATGCCTGTGTGTTCCAAGGTCGGATTCAAAGTTAGTATTAGCATAAGTTGGTGGGGAGGGGGAGGCATAATGTCAAATGTGAAGCCCCTGGGTATTGTGATTTTGTCCTGGGCCTTAGGGTTAGGGTTAGGGTTAGAAGTAGGTTGAGGTTTAGTTTTCCAATTCATGTACCAGCCATTTGGAGTGTGGGTATGGCTGTTAGGGTTAGCGTTCTTCTTTTCGTAAGGGTGATGGAAAGTGCCATAAAAGCTTTACCTGAGGATGACTTATTGTTCTGGTAGCGTTAGGGCTAGGGTTTGGGTTCGGGTCAGGGTGATAGATAGCATTGAAATTGAAATGCCTGTGTGTTCAAGTGTGGGTTGCAAAGTTAATAGTAGCATAAGTTCGTGGGGAGGGTGAGGCATAATGTCAAATGTCAAGACCCTGGGTATTTTGATTTGGTCCTGGGCCTTAGGATTAGGGTTACGGTTAGAAGTAGGTTGAGGTTTAGGGTTCCAATTCATGTACCTGCCATTTGGAGTGTGGGTATGATTGTCAGGGTTGGGGTTCTTCTTTTGGAAAGGGTCATGGAGAGTGCCGAAATAGCGGTACCTGAGGATGACTTATTGTTCTGGTAGGGTCAGGGCTAAGGTTTGGTTTCAGGCCAGGGTGATGGATAGCATTGAAATTGAAATGCCTGTGTGTTCCAGGGTGGGTTGCAAAGTTAGTATTATGGTAAGTTCGTGGGGAGGGGGAGGCATAATGTCAAATGTCAAGTCGCTGGGTATTGTGATTTGGGCCTGGGCCTTAGGGATACGGTTAGGGCTAGAAGTAGGTTGAGGTTTAGGTTTCCAATTCATGTACCTGCCATTTGGAGTGTGGGTATGATTGTCAGGGTTAGGGTTCTTCGTTTGGTAAGGGTCATGGAGAGTGCCGAAATAACGGTACCTGAGGATGACTTATTGTTCTGGTAAGGTTGGGCTAGGGTTTGGGTTCGGGCCAGGGTGATGGATAGCATTGAAATTGAAATGCCTGTGTGTTCCAGGGTGGGTTGCAATGATAGTAGTAGCGTAAGTTCGTGGGGAGGGGGAGGCATAATGTCAAATGTGAAGCCCCTGGGTATTGTGATTGGGTCCTGGTCCTTAGGGTTAGGGTTAGGGTTAGAAGTAGGTTGAGGTTTAGGGTTCCAACTCATGTACCTGCCGTTTGGAGTGTGAGTATGATTGTTAGGGTTAGGGTTCTTCTTTTCGTAAGGGCCATGGAGAGTGCCGAAAAAGCGGTACCTGAGGATGACTTATTTTTCTGGTAGGGTTAGGGCTAGGGTTTGGATTCGGGCCAGGGTGATGGATAGCATTGAAATGGAAATGCCTGCGTGTTCCAGGGTGGGTTGCAAAGTTATTATTATGGTAAGTGCGTGGGGAGGTGGAGGCATAATGTCAAATGTCAAGCCCCTGGGTATTGTGATTTGGTCCTGGGCCTTAGGGTTAGGGTTAGGGTTAGAAGGATGTTGAGGTTTAGTGTTCCAATTCATGTACCAGGCATTTGGAGTGTGGGTATGACTGTTAGGGTTAGCGTTCTTCTTTTCGTAAGGGTGATGGAAAGTGCCGTAAAAGCTTTACCTGAGGATGACTTATTGTTCTGGTAGGGTTAGGGCTAGGGTTTGGGTTCGGGTCAGGCTGACAGATAGCCTTGAAATTGAAATGACTGTGTGTTCCAGGGTGGGTTTCAAAGTTAGCATTATGGTAAGTGCGTGGGGAGGGGGAGGCATAATGTCAAATGTCAAGACCCTGGGTATTGTGATTTGGTCCTGGGCCTTAGTTTTAGGGTTAGGGTTAGGGTTAGAAGTAGGTTGAGTTTTAGGGTTCCAACTCATGTACCTGCCCTTTGGAGTGTGGGTATGATTGTTAGGGTTATGGTTCTTCTTTCCGTAAGGGTCATGGAGAGTGCCGAAATAGCGGTACCTGAGGATGACTCATTGTTCTGGTAGGGTTAGGGCTAGGGTTTGCGTTCGGGTCCGAGTGATAGATAGCATTGAAATTGAAATGCCTGTGTGTTCCAGGGTGGGTTGCAAAGTCAGTATTATGGTAAGTTCGTGGGGAGGGGGAGGCATAATGTCAAATGTCAAGCCCCTGGGTATTGTGATTTGGTCCTGGGCCTCAGGGTTAGGGTTAGTGTTAGAAGTAGGTTGAGGATTAGGGTTCCAACTCATGTAGCTGCCCTTTGGAGTGTGGGTATGATTTTTAGGGTTAGGGTCCTTCTTTCCGTAAGGGTCATGGAGAGTGCCGAAATAGCGGTACCTGAGGATGACTTATTGTTCTGGTAGGGTTAGCGCTAGGGTTTGTGTTCGGGCAAGGGTGATGGATGGCATTGAAATTGAAATGCCTGTGTGTTCCAGGGTGGGTTGCAATGTTAGTAGTAGCGTAAGTTCGTGGGGAGGAGGAGGCATAATGTCAAATGTCAAGCCCCTGGGTATTGTGATTTGTTCCTGGGCCTTAGGGTTAGGGTTAGGGTTAGAAGGAGGTTGAGGTTTAGTGTTCCAATTCATGTACCAGCCATTTGGAGTGTGGGTATGACTGTTAGGGTTAGCGTTCTTCTTTTCGTAAGGGTGATGGAAAGGGCCATAAAAGCTTTACCTGAGGATGACTTATTGTTCTGGTAGCGTTAGGGCTAGGGTTTGGGTTTGGGTCAGGGTGATAGATAGCATTGAAATTGAAATGCCTGTGTGTTCAAGTGTGGGTTGCAAAGTTAATAGTAGCATAAGTTCGTGGGGAGGGGGAGGCATAATGTCAAATGTCAAGACCCTGGATATTGTGATTTGGTCCTGGGCCTTAGGGTTAGGGTTACGGTTAGAAGTAGGTTGAGGTTTAGTGTTCCATTTCATGTACCTGCCATTTGGAGTGTGGGTATGATTGTCAGGGTTGGGGTTCTTCTTTTGGAAAGGGTCATGGAGAGTGCCGAAATAGCGGTACCTGAGGATGACTTATTGTTCTGGTAGGGTTAGGGCTAGGGTTTGGGTTCGAGTCAGAGTGATAGATAGCATTGAAATTGAAATGCCTGTGTGTTCCAGGGTGGGTTGCAATGTTAGTAGTAACATCAGTTCGTGGGGAGGGGGAGGCATAATGTCAAATGTCAAGACCCTGGGTATTGTGATTTGGTCCTGGGCCTTAGGGTTAGGGTTAGGGTTAGAAGTAGGTTGAGGTTTATTGTTCCAACTCATGTACCTGCCTTTTGGAGTGTGGGTACGATTGTTAGGGTTAGGGTTCTTCGTTCCGTAAGGGTCATGGAGAGTGCCGAAATAGCGGTACCTGAGGATGACTTATTGTTCATGTAGGGTTAGGGCTAGGGTTTGGGTTCGGGTCAGGGTGATAGATAGCATTGAAATTGAAATGCCTGTGTGTTTCAGGGTGGGTTGCAAAGTTAGTATTGTGGTAAGTTCGTGGGGAGGGGGAGGCATAATGTCAAATGTCAAGCCCCTGGGTATTGTGATTTGGTCCTGGGCCTTAGGGTTAGGGTTAGGGTTAGGGTTAGAAGTAGGTTGAGGTTGAGGCTTCCAACTCATGTACCTGCCCTTTGGAGTGTGGGTATGATTGTTAGGGTTAGGGTTCTTCTTTCGGTAAGGGTCATGGAGAGTGCCGAAATAGCGGTACCTGAGGATGACTTATTGTTCTGGTAGGGTTAGGGCTAGGGTTTGGTTTCCGGCCAGGGTGATGTATAGCATTGAAATTGAAGTGCCTGTGTGTTCCAGGGTGGGTTGCAAAGTTAGTATTAGCGTAAGTTCGTGGGGAGGGGGAGTCATAATGTCAAATGCGAAGCCCCTGGGTACTGTGATTTTGACCTGGGCCTTAGGGTTAGGGTTAGTGTTAGAAGTAGGTTGAGGTTTAGGTTGCCAACTCATGTACCTCCGGTTTGGAGTGTGGGTATCATTGTTAGGGTTAGGGTTCTTCTTTCGGTAAGGGTCATGGAGAGTGCCGAAATAGCGGTACCTGAGGATGACTTATTGTTCTGGTAGGGTTAGGGCTAGGGTTTGGGTTCGGGCCAGGGTGATGGATAGCATTGAAATTGAAATGCCTGTGTGTTCCAGGATGGGTTGCAAAGTTAGTATTATGGTAATTTCGTGGGGAGGGGGAGGCATAATGTCAAATGTCAAGCCCCTGGGTATTGTGATTTGGTCCTGGGCCTTAGGGTTAGGGTTAGGGTTAGAAGTAGGTTGAGGTTTAGGGTTCCAACTCATGTACCTGCCGTTTGGAGTGTGGTTATGATTGTTGGGTTAGGGTTCTTCTTTCCGTAAGGGTCATGGAGAGTGCCGAAATAGCTGTACCTGAGGATGACTTATTGTTCTGGTAGGGTTAGGGCTAGGGTTTGGTTTCGGCTCAGGCTGACAGAGAGCCTTGAAATTGAAATGCCTGTGTGTTCCAAGGTCGGATTCAAAGTTAGTATTAGCATAAGTTGGTGGGGAGGGGGAGGCATAATGTCAAATGTGAAGCCCCTGGGTATTGTGATTTTGTCCTGGGCCTTAGGGTTAGGGTTAGGGTTAGAAGTAGGTTGAGGTTTAGTTTTCCAATTCATGTACCAGCCATTTGGAGTGTGGGTATGGCTGTTAGGGTTAGCGTTCTTCTTTTCGTAAGGGTGATGGAAACTGCCATAAAAACTTTACCTGAGGATGACTTATTGTTCTGGTAGCGTTAGGGCTAGGGTTTGGGTTCGGGTCAGGGTGATAGATAGCATTGAAATTGAAATGCCTGTGTGTTCAAGTGTGGGTTGCAAAGTTAATAGTAGCATAAGTTCGTGGGGAGGGTGAGGCATAATGTCAAATGTCAAGACCCTGGGTATTTTGATTTGGTCCTGGGCCTTAGGGTTAGGGTTACGGTTAGAAGTAGGTTGAGTTTTAGGGTTCCAATTCATGTACCTGCCATTTGGAGTGTGGGTATGATTGTCAGGGTTGGGGTTCTTCTTTTGGAAAGGGTCATGGAGAGTGCCGAAATAGCGGTACCTGAGGATGACTTATTGTTCTGGTAGGGTTAGAGCTAGGGTTTGGTTTCGGGTCAGAGTGGTAGATAGCATTGAAATTGAAATGCCTGTGTGTTCCAGGGTGGGTTGCAATGTTAGTAGTAGCATCAGTTCGTGGGTAGGGGGAGGCATAATGTCAAATGTCAGGATCCTGGGTATTGTGATTTGGTCCTGGGCCTTAGGGTTAGGGTTAGGGTTAGAAGTAGGTTGAGGTTTAGGGTTCCAACTCATGTACCTGCCTTTTGGAGTGTGGGTACAATTGTTAGGGTTAGGGTTCTTCTTTCCGTAAGGGTCATGGAGAGTGCCGAAATAGCGGTACCTGAGGATGACTTATTGTTCATGTAGGGTTAGGGCTAGGGTTTGGGTTTGGGTCAGGGTGATAGATAGCATTGAAATTGAAATGCCTGTGTGTTCCAGGGTGGGTTGCAAAGTTAGTATTGTGGTAAGTTCGTGGGGAGGGGGAGGCATAATGTCAAATGTCAAGCCCCTGGGTATTGTGATTTCATCCTGGGCCTTTGGGTTTGGGTTAGGGTTAGAAGTAGGTTGAGGTTTAGGGTTCCAATTCATGTACCTGCCGTTTGGAGTGTGGGTACGATTGTTAGGGTTAGGGTACTTCTTTTCGAAAGGGTCACGGAGAGTGCCAATATAGCGGTACCTGTGGATGACTTATTGTTCTGGTAGGGTTAGGGCTAGGGTTTGGGTTCGGGACAGGCTGACAGATAGCCTTTAAATTGAAATGCCTGTGTGTTCCAGGGTGGGTTTCAAAGTTAGTATTATGGTAATTGCGTGGGGAGGGGGAGGCATAATGTCAAATGTGAAGCCCCTGGGTATTGTGATTTGGTCTTGGGCCTTAGTGTTAGGGTTAGGTTTAGGGTTAGAAGTAGGTTGAGGTTTAGGGTTCCAACTCATGCACCTGACCTTTGGAGTGTGGGTATGATTGTTAGGGTTAGGGTTCTTCTTTCCGTAAGGGTCATGGAGAGTGCCGAAATAGCGGTACCTGTGAATGAGTTATTGTTCTGGTAGGGTTAGGGCTAGGGTTTGGGTTCGGGTCAGGCTGACAGATAGCCTTGAAATTGAAATGCCTATGTGTTCCAGGGTGGGTTTGAAAGTTAGTACTATGGTAAGTTCGTGGGGAGGGGGAGGCATAATGTCAAATGTCAAGCCCCTGGGTGTTGTGATTTGGTCCTGGGCCTTAGGGTTAGGTTTAGGGTTAGGGTTAGAAATAGGTTGAGGTTTAGGGTTCCAAAACATGTACCTGCCCTTTGGAGTGTGGGTATGATTGTTAGGGTTAGGGTTCTTCTTTCGGTAAGGGTCATGGAGAGTGCAGAAATAGCGGTACGTGAGGATGACTTATTGTTCTGGTAGGGTTAGGGCTAGGGTTTGGGTTCAGGTCAGAGTGATAGATAGCATTGATATTGAAATGCCTGTGTGTTCCAGGGTGGGTTTCAAAGTTAGTATTACGGTAAGTTCGTGGGGAGGGGGAGGCATAATGTCAAATGTCAAGCCCCTGGGTATTGTGATTTGGTCCTGGGCCTTAGGGTTAGGGTTAGGGTTAGAAGTAGGTTGAGGTTTAGGTTTCCAACTCATGTACCTGCCGTTTGGAGTGTGGGTATGATTGTTAGGTTAGGGTTCTTCTTTCCGTAAGGGTCATGGAGAGTGCCGAAATAGCGGTACCTGAGGATGACTTATTGTTCTGGTAGGGTTAGGGCTAGGGTTTGGTTTCGGCTCAGGCTGACAGAGAGCCTTGAAATTGAAATGCCTGTGTGTTCCAAGGTGGGATTTAAAGTTAGTATTAGCATAAGTTCGTGGGGAGGGGGAGGCATAATGTCAAATGTGAAGCCCCTGGGTATTGTGATTTTGTCCTGGGCCTTAGGGTTAGGGTTAGGGTTAGAAGTAGGTTGAGGTTTAGTGTTCCAATTCATGTACCAGCCATTTGGAGTGTGGGTATGGCTGTTAGGGTTAGCGTTCTTCTTTTCGTAAGGGTGATGGAAAGTGCCGTAAAAGCTTTACCTGAGGATGACTTATTGTTCTGGTAGCGTTAGGGCTAGGGTTTGGGTTCGGGTCAGGGTGATAGATAGCATTGAAATTGAAATGCCTGTGTGTTCAAGTGTGGGTTGCAAAGTTAATAGTAGCATAAGTTCGTGGGGAGGGCGAGGCATAATGTCAAATGTCAAGAACCTGGGTATTTTGATTTGGTCCTGGGCCTTAGGGTTAGGGTTACGGTTAGAAGTAGGTTGAGGTTTAGGGTTCCAATTCATGTACCTGCCATTTGGAGTGTGGGTATGATTGTCAGGGTTGGGGTTCTTCTTTTGGAAAGGGTCATGGAGAGTGCCGAAATAGCGGTACCTGAGGATGACTTATTGTTCTGGTAGGGTTAGGGCTAGGGTTTGTGTTCGGGCAAGGGTGATGGATGGCATTGAAATTGAAGTGCCTGTGTGTTCCAGGGTGGGTTGCAAAGTTAGTATTAGCGTAAGTTCGTGGGGAGGGGAGGCATAATGTCAAATGCGAAAACCCTGGGTACTGTGATTTTGTCCTGGGCCTTAGGGTTAGGGTTAGGGTTAGAAGTAGGTTGAGGTTTAGGGTTCCAATTCATGTACCTGCCATTTGGAGTGTGGGTATGATTGTCAGGGTTGGGGTTCTTCTTTTGGAAAGGGTCATGGAGAGTGCCGAAATAGCGGTACCTGAGGATGACTTATTGTTCTGGTAGGGTTAGGGCTAGGGTTTGTGTTCGGGCAAGGGTGATGGATGGCATTGAAATTGAAATGCCTGTGTGTTCCAGGGTGGGGTGCAATGTTAGCAGTAGCATAAGTTCGTGGGGAGGAGGAGGCATAATGTCAAATGTCAAGCCCCTGGGTATTGTGATTTGGTCCTGGGCCTTAGGGTTAGGGTTAGGGTTAGAAGGAGGTTGAGGTTTAGTGTTCCAATTCATGTACCAGGCATTTGGAGTGTGGGTATGACTGTTAGGGTTAGCGTTCTTCTTTTCGTAAGGGTGATGGAAAGTGCCGTAAAAGGTTTACCTGAGGATGACTTATTGTTCTGGTAGGGTTAGGGCTAGGGTTTGGGTTCGGGTCAGGCTGACAGATAGCCTTGAAATTGAAATGACTGTGTGTTCCAGGGTGGGTTTCAAAGTTAGCATTATGGTAAGTGCGTGGGGAGGGGGAGGCATAATGTCAAATGTCAAGACCCTGGGTATTGTGATTTGCTCCTGGGCCTTAGTTTTAGGGTTAGGGCTAGGGTTAGAAGTAGGTTGAGTTTTAGGGTTCCAACTCATGTACCTGCCCTTTGGAGTGTGGGTATGATTGTTAGGGTTATGGTTCTTCTTTCCGTAAGGGTCATGAAGAGTGCCGAAATAGCGGTACCTGAGGATGACTCATTGTTCTGGTAGGGTTAGGGCTAGGGTTTGCGTTCGGGCCAGGGTGATGGATGGCATTGAAATTGAAATGCCTGTGTGTTCCAGGGTGGGTTGCAATATTAGTAGTAGCGTAAGTTCGTGGGGAGGAGGAGGCATAATGTCAAATGTCAAGCCCCTGGGTATTGTGATTTGTTCCTGGGCCTTAGGGTTAGGGTTAGGGTTAGAAGGAGGTTGAGGTTTAGTGTTTCAATTCATGTACCAGGCATTTGGAGTGTGGGTATGACTGTTGGGGTTAGCGTTCTTCTTTTCGTAAGGGTGATGGAAAAGTGCCATAAAAAGCTTACCTGAGGATGACTTATTGTTCTGGAAGCGTTAGGGCTAGGGTTTGGGTTCGGGTCAGGGTGATAGATAGCATTGAAATTGAAATGCCTGTGTGTTCAAGTGTGTGGGTTGCAAAGTTAATAGTAGCATAAGTTCGTGGGGAGGGGAGGCATAATGTCAAATGTCAAGACCCTGGGTATTGTGATTTGGTCCTGGGCCTTAGGGTTAGGGTTACGGTTAGAAGTAGTGTTGAGGTTTAGGGTTCCAATTCATGTACCTGCCATTTGGAGTGGTGGTATGATTGTCAGGGTTGGGGTTCTTCTTTTGGAAAGGGTCATGGAGAGTGCCGAAATAGCGGTACCTGAGGATGACTTATATTGGTAGGGTTAGTAGGGCTAGGGCTAGGGTTTGGGTTCCGGTCAGAGTGATAGATAGCATTGAAATTGAAATGCCTGTGTGTTCCAGGGTGGGTTGCAAAGTTAGTATTATGGTAATTTCGTGGGAGGGGGAGCATAATGTCAAATGTCACGCCCCTCGGTATTGTGATTTGGTCCTGGGCCTTAGGGTTAGGGTTAGGGTTAGAATTAGGTTGAGGTTAGGGTTCCAATTCATGTACCTGCCGTTTGAGTGTGGTTATGACTCTTAGGGTGAGCGTTCTTCTTTTAGTCAGGGTGATGGAAAGTGCCGTAAAAGCTTTACCTGAGGGATGACTTATTGTTCTGGTAGCGTTAGGGCAAGAGTTTGGTTTCGGGTCAGGGTGATAGATAGCATTGAAATTGAAATGCCTGTGTTTTCAAGTGTGGGTTGCAAGTTAGTAGTAGCATAAGTTGTGGGGAGGGGAGGCATAATGTCAAATGTCAAGACCCTGGGTATTGTGATTTGGTCCTGGGCCTTAGGTTAGGGCTGGAAGAAGTAGGTTGAGGTTTAGGGTTCCAATTCATGTACCTGCCATTTGGAGTGTGGGTACGATTGTCAGGGTTAGGGTTCTTCTTTTTGGTAAGGGTCATGGAGAGTGCCGAAATAGCGGTACCTGAGGATGACTTATTGTTCTGGGAGGGTTAGGGCTAGGGTTTGGGTTCGGGTCACAGTGATAGATAGCATTGAAATTGAAATGCCTGTGTGTTCCAGGGTGGGTTGCAATGTTAGTAGTAGCGTAAGTT
>NW_028258512.1:0-21231 GCF_053883595.1 Heterocephalus glaber | reverse complement strand
TAGAGCTATCATGAATGTTATTATTTCTTGATTTCTGTCTAAGGGGGTTCATGATTAGTGTATAGGAACACTATTGAATTATATCCTGAGCTATCCCCATTATTATATTTTCTTTGGTCTGGTACACATTTTTGGTTGGTTTGATAGACATTAAGAATGATTTGTGTATTTTAAATACAAATATGTTCTCAGATATGTGTTTTTTAGAGAAGTTATCCAGTATGTGGCTTGTCTTTTTGATATCAAAATAGGGATAGTCACACAGTAGAAAATATCATTTTATGAAGCCAACATGATTGATGTATTTTCTATTGTGAAAAGGATTAGGGTTTGAGGTTTAAAGTACACTTGAGAGTGAGGATTAGGGGTTAGGGTGAGTAAATTAGAGAATTTGAGTTAGGGTTATGGTTTGGGTTAGGGTTTAAGTTTGATTTGAATAGGAGTAGGGTTATAGTTAGGGTTAATAATTGAAAAAATTACATTGAAATTTTCTTACATTTTATCAATTAAATACTATTCCAAGTATATTGTGGTAAATTAAGGATTTATATTGTAAAACCTTAAAGGAAATAATAAAACATAGTCCAACAAAGTATAATGTATTATTTTGCTAATTTTGACAAAAACATTAAAGACTTGGCTTTAAAAATTTATTCTTAAAGGTCTGAGGGGTAAAATCCAAGCAAAAGCTGCCTGTAAAATTTCTCCAGAGCCTTCTCTCTCTGACTTGAAGACAGCTGACTCCCAGCCATACCCTCACATGGCCTTTCACATGTTCTCCACTGGTGTCTCTTTTCTAAGGACTCAAATCAAACTGGGTTAGAAAAGACACACACTCTTTTCTCTGCTGGGAGCAGTGGTACAGCAATCAGGAAGCCTCCTCTGCACTGGATGTGGTGGTATGGCAGCCCGAAAGCCTGCTGAGAGCTGGGAGCAGTGCTATGGTGACCCAGAAGCATCCTCCATCCTGGAAGCGGTTGTACAGCAGGCCAGAAGCTTCCTCTGCCCTTGGAACACAGGTATGGTGGCCCAGAAGCCTCCTCCTCTTCACTGGGAGCAGTGCTATGCCAGCCTGGAAGCCTTCTCCATGCTGGGAGTGGTGGTACAGCAACATGGAAACCTTCTCCACATTGGGAGCAGCAGTACAGAGGCCCAGAAGACTCCTCCACACTGGGAGCAGTGGTACAGTGGCCCAAAAGCCTCCTCTGAATTGGGAATGGTAGTACAGTGGCCTAGAAATCTCCCCTATGCTGGGAGCTGTGGTATGGTAGACCAAAAGCATCCTCCACATTGGAAGAGGTGCTACAGCATCCTAGAAGCCTCCTCCATGCTAGGAGCAGTGGTACAGTGGCCAGAAAGCTTCCTCCTCTTTTCTGGTAATGGTGCTATGCTTGTCCAGAAGCCTCCTCTGGGCTGTCAGTGGCAGTACGGTGACATGGAAGCCTCAACCATGCTGGGAGAAGAAGTTTGGTGGCCATGTAGACTCTTCCATGCAGGGAGAGGTTTTATGGTGGCCTGGAAGCCTCCTCTGCTTTGCTGAGAGTGGTGCTATGCTGGGTGGGAAGCCTCCTCCATGCTGGGAGTGGTTGTATGGTGGCCTGGCAGCCTCCTCCATGCTTGGAGTGGTGGAATGGTGACCTGGGAGCCTCCTCTGTGCTGGGAGTGGTGCTACAGTGGCCCAGAAGCCTCCATGCAGGGAGCAGTGCTACAGTGTCACATAAGCCTCCTCCATTCTGGGAGTGGTGGTACAGTGGCCTGGAAGCCTACTCCACACTGGGAGAGGTGCTACAGTGGTCCAGAAGCCTCCTCCATGCAGGGAGCAGTGCTATGGTGGCCCAGAAGCCTCTTTCACACTGGGAGTGGTGGTATGGCAGCCTGGAAGCCTCCTCCTCTTCACTGGGAGTGGTGCAATGCTGGCCTGGAGGCCTCCTCTGAACTGGGAGCAGTGGTATGGTGGCCCAGAAGCCTCCTCCATCCTGGGAATGGTGTTACAGCAGCCTGGAAGCCTTCTCTTCACTGGGAGCAGTGCTATGCCATCCTGGAAGCCTGCTCCATGCTGGGATTCAAGATATGGTGGCCTGGAAGCCTCCTCTGCACTGGGAGCAGTGGTATGGTGGTGCAGAAGCCTCCTCCGTGCTGGGAGCCATGGTATGCCAGCCCAGAAGCCTCCTCCTCTGCACTGCAAGCAGTGCTATGCTGGGTTGGAGGCCTCCTTTGCACTGGGAGTGGTGGTACAGTGGCCCACAAGCTGCCTCCAGACTTGGAGCAGTGGTAAAGTGACCCAGAAGGCTCCTCCATGCTGGCAGCAGCTGTTATGTGGCCTGGAAGACTACTCCAAGATGGGATCAATGGTACAGCTGCCTGTAAGCCTCTTCTGTGTTGGGAGCAGTAGTATGGTCTCACAGAATCCTCCAACTCTTCACTGGGAGTGGTGCTATGACAGCATGGAAGACTCCTCCTTGCAAGAAGGGGTGATTCAGCAGGCTGTAAGCCTCCTCCTATGCACTGAGTGGTGCTATCCCAGCCCAGAAACCTCCTTGGAGCTCGGAGAGGTGGTATGGCAGCTCAGAAACCTCCTCCATGCTAGAAGCATTGGTACAGCAGCCTGGAAGCCTTCTCTGAGCTGGGCGTGGTGGTATGGCAGCTCGGAAGTGTCCTCTGCAATCAGAGCAGTGGTATGGTGGCCTAGAAGCCTCCACCATGCTGGGAGGGGTACTACAGTGGCTGAAAGCCTCCTCCATGCTGGGAGCAGTGCTATGTGGCTCGAAAGCCTGTTCCATATTGGGAGTGGTGGTACAGGGGCTTGGAAGCTTCCTCCTCCCTGCTAGGACCCATGCTACAACAGCTCAGAAGCCTCTTCCCTGCTGGGAGTGATGGTACAGTGCTCCAGAAGCCTCCTCTGTGCTGGGTGCAGTGGCATGGTGGCCCAGAAGCCTCCTCCTTTTCACTGGGAGTGGTGCTATTCAGGCTCAGAAGCCTCCTCCATGCTGGGAGCAGTGGTATGGCAGCATGGAAGCCTCCTCTGCACTGTGAGTGGTGGTTCAGTGGTCTGGAGGCCTCCTCCATGCTGGGAGTGGTGGTACAGCAGCCTGGAAGCCTCTTACTTTTTGCTGGGAGCAGTGCTATGCCAGCTCAGAAGCCTCCTCTGTGGTGGAAGTGGTGGTACAGTGACTCAGAAGCCTCCTAGGCACTGGGAGAAGCAGTACTGCAGCCCAGAAGCCTCCTCCTCTGCACTGGGAGCAGTGCTAGTCCATCTTGGAAGCCTCCTTCATGCTGAGAGCAGCAGTACAGTGTCCCAGAGGCCCCCTCAATGCATGGAGCAGTGGTATGGTGGCCTGGAAGCTTCCTCCACACTCTGAGTGGTGGTACAGTGGCCCAAAAGTATCCTCTTCTGCACTTGGAGTGGTGCTACACTTGCCCAGAAGCCTCCTCTGTCCTTGGAAAGGCAGTACAGTAGCCTGAAAGCCTCCTTCATACTGGGTGTGGTGCTACAGTGGCCTGGAAACCTCCTCTGGGCTGGGATCAATGATACAGTGCCCCAGAAACCTCCTCTGTGCTGTGAGTGGTGGTACAGTGACATGGAAGCCTCCCCCTTGCTGGGACCAGTGGTATGGCATCCCTGAAGGCCACTCTGCATTGGGAGTGGTGGAATGTTGGCCCAAAAGCTTCCTCCACACTGGGTGCAGTGCTATGGCAGCCTGGGGGGCCACCTCCATCCAGGGAGTGGTGCTACAGTGGCCCAGAAGCCTCCTACTAGCTGGGGGTGGCAGTAAGGCAGCCTGGAAGCCTACTCCATGATGGGAGCATCAGTACTGTGGCCCAGAAGCCTCCTCTGCACAGGGAGCTGTCCTATACCAGACTGAAAGCATCCTCCTCTTCACTGAGAATGGTGCTATGCAGGTCCAGAAGCCTCCTATGAGCTGGGGGCCATGGTATGGCCACCCGGAAGCCTCCACAATGGTAGCTGTGGTACATCAGATTGAATGCCCCCTCTTCTTCCCTGGGAGTGGTCCTGTGCTGATCTGGAAGCCACCTATGAGCTGGGAGTGGTGGTACAGTGGCCCAGAAGCCTCCTTGACAATGGGAGTGGTGGTATAGTGGCTCAGAATCCTCCTAGACTATGGGAGCAGTGGTGTGGCAGCCCAGAAGCCTACCCCATGCTGGAGGCAGTGGTACAGTGGCTCAAAAGCCTCCTCCTCTTCACTAGAAGCAGTTCTATGCCAGCCTGGAATCCTCTTACAAGCTTAGAGCAGCAGTACGGTGGCCCAGAAGCCTTCTCCATGCTGGGAGCAGTGGTATGGCAGCCTCAAAGCCCCCTCCTCTTCACTGGGAGTGGTCCTATTCCATCCTGGAAGCCTTCTATGAGCTTCGAGCAGTGGTATGGAGGCCCAGAAGCCTTCTCCACTATTAGAGCAGAGGTATGGCTGCCTGGAAGACTCCTCCATGATGGAAGTTGAGGTACAGTGGATTGAAAGCTTCCTCCTCTTCTCTGGGAGCAGTACTATGCCAGTCTGGAAGCCTCCTATGAGCTTGGAACTGTAGTACATCAGCCTGGAAGCCTCCTCCACTATTGGAGTGCTGGTGTGGCAGCCAAGAAGCCTCCTCCATGCTTGGTGCTGTGGTACAGTGAACCAAAAGCATCTTCTTCTTCATTGGGAGAGTTGTATCCTGGCCCAGAAGCCTCCTCTGAGCTGGGAGCAGAGGTACAGTGGCCTGGATGTCTCCTCCACTATGTGAGTGGTGCTATGGTGGCCTGGAACCCTCCTCCAAGGTCAGAGCAGTGGTACAGTGGCCTGGAATCCTCCTCTGTTCTGAGAGCAGTGGTATGGTGACTCAGAAACCTCTTCCATGTTGGCAGTGCTGGTACAATGCCCCAGAAGTGTTCTCTGTGCTACAAGCAGTGAGACAAGGCTATGGAAGCCTCCTCCTCACTAGCAGTGGCAGGACAGTGGACTGGAAGCCTCCTCCATGCTGGGAGAGGCAGTACGGCAACCCAGAAACCTCCTCTGCACTTAGAATGGCAATGGAATGGCCTGGAAGCCTCCTCCACACTGGGAGTGGTGGTATGGTGGCTCAGAAGACTCCTCTGTGCTGGGATCAGAAGTATGGAACCATGCAAGTCTCCTCTATTCTGGGAGTGGCAGTAGAGTGGTACAAAAGCCTCTTTTGCACTTGGAGCAGTGATATGGTGACCAGGAAGCCTCCTTCTCTCTGATGGGTGCTATGCCTACCTAGAAGCCTCCTCTGTGCTGAGAGTGGCAGTATTGCAGGCCAGAACCTTCCTCCATGCTGAGAGCAGTGCAATGACAGCCTGGAAGCCACCTCCTGATTGAGAACAGTGGTAAGATAGCCTGGAAGCCTATCCCACACTGGGAGCAGTGGTATGGTGGCCTGTTAGCCTCCTCCATGCTGGGAGTGGCAGTATGGCTATGCAGAAACCTCCTCTGCCCTTGGAGCAGCAATAGAATGCCCCAGAAGCTTCCTCCATACTGGGAGCAGTGGTATGGTGGCACAGAATCCTCTGTGCTGGGAGCAGCAGTACAGAATCACAGAAGCCTCTTGCATGCTGAGAGCAGTGGTATGGCAGCCCAGAAGCCTCCTCTGCAATGTGAGTGGTGCTATGCCAGCCCAGAAGTCCCCTCCACACTGGGAGTGGTGGTACAGTGGCCCAGAACCCTCCTCCTTCCTGGGAGCAGTGGTATGGTTACCTGGAAGCCTCCTCCAAGATGGGAGCAGTGGTTTTGCAGCCCAGAAGCAACCTCCATGCTGGGAGGGGGGTATAGTTTCCCAGAAGCCTCCTCTGGGCATGGAGCAGTGGTATGAGGGCCCGGAAGTCTCCTCCACAGTGTGAGTGGAGGTATGGAAGCCTGAAAGCATCATCCTCTGGACTGAGAGTAGGGCAATGCCAGCCTGGAATCCTCCTCCAGGATGGATGCAGCAGTGTGGTGGCCAGGAAGACTCCACTGAGAGTGGTGGTACAGAGGTCTGGAAACCCCCTCCTCCATGCTGAGAGTGATGCTACACCAGTCCAAAAGACTCATCTGCACTGGGGGAGTGGCAGGACCATGGCCCAGAAGTCTCCTTCACACTGGGAGGCGTGGCATGATGGAACAGATGTTTTCTCTGTGCTAGGAGCAGCAGAATGGTGGTTTGGAACCCTCCTGTGTGATGGGAGCAGTGGTACAATGTCCCAGAAGCCTCCTCCACACTGGGAGTGGTGGAATGGTGGTCAGAAAACCTCCTCCATGCATGGAGTGGCTGTACAGAGGCCTGGAAGCATCCTGGGCCCTAGGAGCAGTGGAATGGAGGTCTGGAAGCCTCCTCCTCTGCACTGGGAGCAGGGCTAGGCCATCTTGGAAGCCTCCTTAATGCTGGGAGCAGTGGTACAGCATCTAAGAATCCTCCACACACGGGGTGGCAGTGGAAGGGCTGGAAGCCTCCTCCACACTGTGAGCTGTGGTATGGTGGCCAGGAAGCATCCTCCTCTGCACTTGGAGTGGTGCTACACCATCCCAGAAATCTTCTCTGTCCTTGAAGTGGCAGTACAGTAGCCTGGAAGCCTCCTATGCACTGGGTGTGGTTCTATGGTGGTGTGGAAACCTCCTCCAGGCTGGGAGCAGTGGAACAGCAGCTCAGAAGCCTCCTCCACTATGGGAGCTGTGGTATAGTGGACCAAAAGCCACCTCCTGTTCATTTGGAGCAGTGCTACGCCATTCCTGAAGCTTCCTATGCACTGGGATTGGCCGTACTGCAGCCCAGAAGTCTCCTCAACTATGGGAGCAGCAATGTGGCAGCCCAGAAGACTCCTACACATGGGAAGCTGTGGTACAGCAGGCTGAAAGCATCCTCCTGTTTGCTTGGTGTGGTGCTATGCCAGTCTGAAAGCTTCCTATGAGCTGGGAGTGGCAGTATGGTGGCCTGGAAGCCTCCTCCACTATGGGAGCAGAGGTGCAGCAGTCTAGAAGTCACCTCCTTGCTAGGAGCTGTGGTACACAGACCAAAAGCATCCTGTTCTTTGGCAGAGGTGCTATTCTGGTTCAGAAGCCTCCTATGAGCTGGAAGCAGTGGTATGGTGGCCCAGAAGCCTCTTCCACTTTGGGAGCTGTAGGGTGGCACCCTGGAAGACTCTGTGCTGGGACATGTGCAGCAGTGGACCAAAAGCCTCCTTCTCTTTGCTGGGAGTGGTGTTATGCCATTCCTGAAGCTTGCTATGCACTGGGAGCTTCAGTACTTCAGCCTGGAATTCTCCACTATAGGAGCAGCAGTGTGGCAGCCCAGAAGACTCCTCCATGCTGGGAGCTGTGGTTTGGCAGGCCAGAAGCATTCTCCTCTGCTGGTAGTGGTGCTATGCCAGTCCGGAAGCCTCCTATGAGCTGGGATGGGTGATACAGTGGCCTGGAAGCCTCCTTCAATATGGGAGCAGTGGGAAAGCAGCCCTGAAGCTTCCTCCATGGTGGGAGCTCTAGTAGAGTGGACTGAATGCATTCTCCTCTTCACTGGGAGCAGTGCTATGCCAGTCCAGAAGCTTCCTATGAGCTGAGAGTGGTGGAATGGCAGTCTGGAAGCCTCCTCCAGTATGGGAGCAGCTATGTGGCCACCTGGAAGTTTCCTCCAGGTTGGGAGCTGTGGTATGTTGGACTGAAAGCCTCCTCCTCCTTGCTGGGAGCCATACTATATCAGATGGGAAGCCTCCTACAAGATCAGAGCAGTGGAAAGGTGGCTCCGGATCCTCTTCCTCTATGGGAGTTGTGGTATGGCTGCCAAGAAGCCTCCTCCATCCTGTGAGCTATGGTCTGGTGTACTGAAAGCCTGTTCCTCTTTGCTGGGAGTGGTGCTATGCTGGTCCAGAAGCCTCTTATGAGCTGGGAGTGGTGGTAGGTTGGACCAGAATCATCCTTCACTATTGGAGCAGTTGTGTGGCAGCCTGGAAGGTTTCTCTGCACTCGGAGCTGTGGTATTGTAGAACAAAAGCATCCTCCTCTTCACTGGGAGTGGTGCTATGCCAGGTCAGAAGCCTCTTATGAGTGAAGAGCAGTGGTACAGCAGCCCAGAAGCATCCTCCTCTATTGGAGTGGTGGTACAGCAGCCCAGAAGACTCCTCTAGGCTGGGATCTGTGATAGGGCAGACAAAAAGCCTCTTCCTGCTTGCTGGGAGCAAGGCTATGGCATTCCTGAAGCTTCCTACATACTGGGAGCATAGGTACTGTGTCTCTGAAGCCTCCTAGACTATAGGAGTGGCCTGGAAGCCTACTCTGTGCTGGAAGCAGTGGTACAGCAGCTCTAAAGCCTCCTCCTCTTCCCTGGGAGAAGTTCTATCCTGTCCTGGAATTTTCCTGTGAGCTTGGAATGGTGCTACAGTAGGTCTGAAATCCTCCTCCACAATAGGAGCAGTGGTATAGCAGCCTGGAAGCCTTCTCTGTGCTGGCACCAGTAGTTTGGAGCCTGAAAGCCTCTTCCTTTTTGCTGGGAGTGGTCCTATGCCAGCCCAGAATCCTCCTACAAACTGGGAGCAGTAGTACAGTGAACCAAAAGCATCCTCCTGTACACTGTGAGCATTGTATGCCAACCCAGAAGTCACCTCTGAACTAGGAACAGAGGTACAGCAGGCTGCAAGTCTCCTCCACTGTAAGAGTGGCACTGCATTGGCCTGGAAGCCTTCTCCACTATGGGAGCAGAGGGGCAGCATCCCAGAAGCCTCAGCTGTTGGAGATAAGGTATGGTGCACCAAAAGTGTCTTCATTTTCTTGGTGAGCAGTTCTGAGCCAGTTCAAAAGACTCCTATGAGCTGGGATTGGTGGTAGGGCATCCAAGATTGCTCCTCCAGTATGGGAGTGGTGGGGCCACAGACAGAAACCCTCCTACAGACTGTGAGCTGTGGTATGGTGGAGCAAAAGCATCCTCCTTTTCTTTAGGAGCTGTTCTATGCCAGTTTGGAAGCATCCTGAGAGCTGGGAGGGGCGGTATGGCGGCCCAGAAGCCTCCTTCACTATGCGAGTGGTGGGGCACCAGCCTGGAATCTTCTGTGGCAGGAGATGTAGTACTGTGGGCCTAAAGCATTCTCTTTTTTCCTGTGAGCCATTCTGAACCATTTGAGGAGCATCCTATGAGCAGGGAATGGCAGTACGGAGCCCCGGAAGCTTCTTCCACTATGGAAGCAGTGTGGCAGCAGCCTGGAATCCTCCTCTGTGACAGGAGATGTAGTATGGTGGACTGAAAGCATTTCTTTTTTCCTTTGAGGGTTCTGGGCCACTTGGGAGGTATCCTATGAGCTGGGGGCATTGGTATGATGGTCTGGAAGCCAACTCCACTATGGGAGTGGCATGGCACCTGCCTGGAATCTTCCTCCATGGCAGGAGATGTAGTACCATTGACTGAAAGCATTCTCTTTTTTGCTGTGAGGGTTCGGGGCTATTTCAGAGGCATCCTATGAGCTAGGGGCATCGGGATGGTGGCCTAGAAGCTGGGTCCACTACATGAGTGGCGTAGTGCCAGCCCACAATCCTCCTCTGTGGCAAGAGATGGTTTACAGTGGCTGTAAGACAATCTCTTTTTTGCTGTGAGGAGTCCTGATCCATTTCTGCAGAATCCCATTAGTTGGGAGTGGCCATATGGTGGTCTGGAAGCCGCCTCCACTGTGGGAGCATCCTGGTGCCTGCCTGAAATCCTCCACCATGGCAGAAGATGTAGTCCGGTGGACCAAAAGCATTGTCTTTTATCCTGTGAGGGTTCTGGGCCATTTCAGAGGCATCCAATTAGCTGGGAACATCGGTATGGTGGCCTGGAAGCCACCTCCTCCCCAGGAGTGCTGTGGTGCCACACTGGAATCCTCCTCCATGGCAGGAGAAGTGGTCAGGTGGACGGGAAGCATTCTCTTTTATCCTGTGAGCAGTTCTGAGCCATTTCAAAAGTATCCTATTAGCTGAGACTGGCTGCAAGGCATCCCAGAAATCACCTCCTCTATGAGAGAAGCATGGCACCACAATGGAATCCTCCTCCATGGCAGAAGATGTTGTAGAGTGGACCAAAAACATTCTATTTTCTCCTGTGTGGGTTTTAGGCCATTTCAGAGGCAACCTATGAGCTGTGAGAGTCAGTATGGTGGCTCAGAAGCTCCCTCCACTACAGGAGAGATGTGGCACCAGCCTAGAATGCCCCTGTGTGGCAGATGTGGTAAGATGGACCTAATCCATTCCCTTTTTTCCTGTGAGCAGTTCTGAGCCATTTTGGATGCATCCCATTAGATGGGAGTGGCCGTACTTTGGCCTGGATGTCACTTTCACTATGGGAGCTGCTTGGTGGCTGCCTGGAATCCTATTTTGTGGCAGGAGATGTAGTAAGGTGGACTGAAAGCATTCTCTTATTTTGGTGAGTGGTTCTGAGCCATTTCAGAAGCATCCCTTTAGCTGGGAGTGGCCGTACAGCAGCACGGAAGCCATCTCCCCTATTGGAGCAGTGTGGCACCAGCCTGGAATCCTCCTCCAGTTCAGGAGATGTACTATGGTGGTGCAAAAGCATTCTCTTTTTTGCTGTGGGGGTTCTGGGCCATTTCCAAGGCATCCTATGTGCTGGGAAGGTCAGTAGTGTGGCCCAGAATCCGCCTGCACATTAGGAGCTGTGTGGCACCAGCCCAGATCCCCCTCCATGGCAAGAGATATAGTATGGTGGCCCAAAAGCATTCTATTTTTGCTGTGAGTGTTCTAGGCTATTTTCAAGGCATCCTATGTTCTTAGAGCATTGGTATGGTGGCCCAGAAGCCACCTCCACTATGGGAGTGGTGAGGCACAGGCCGGTAATTCTCCTCTGTGGCATGAGATGTAGTACAGTGGATCAAAAGCATTCTCGTTTTTCCTGTGAGCAGTTCTGAGCCATTTTGGAAGAATCCCATTAGCTGGGAGTGTCTGTACAGTGGCCCAGAAGCTGCTTCCACTATGGAAGCTGCATGGCACCAGCCAGGAATCCTCCTCTGTGGCAGGAGATGTAGTATGGTGGACTGAAAGCATTCTCTTTTATCTTATGAGGGTTCTGGGCTATTTTGAAGGCATCCTATGAGCTGGGAGCATCAGTACTGTGGGCCAGAAGCCACCTCCATTATGGGAGAGGCATGGCACCAGCCCATAATTCTCTGTTGCAGGAGATGTGGTATGGTGGACCAAAAACATTCTCTTTTTTCCTGTGAGCAGTTCTGAGCCATTTTGGAAGCAACTCATTGGTTGAGAGGGGCCATGTGTTGCCTCCACTGTTATGCCAAGAGAGCCAGGAAATCACCAAACACTGGGACAAAGACAGAGTTAAAAACTGAAAGGAGTTTATTCACACATGTGGACTCCACCCTCTAGGAGAAGTGAAGTCCAGAAGCAGGGGACAGCACAGCTTTTACAGGTAACTCAAACAAAGAAGTTCAGGGAGAGGTCAACATATCCTTCAACCAGCTGCAAAATAATCTTTCACAACCCAGCTTTTTCAACCCAGCTGTCTTGTCAAGATAGGACATTCTATGGCTACAGAGTTTGGTGGTTACAGGGAGGCACCAGGCACCATCTGTTTCCAGGGAGCGATAAAGCATATCTACAGAAGCAGAGGGAGTGGTTAGAAGGACAGTTACAAAAATGCATCTTTAGGAGAATTCCAGCACTCTGTAAGGGGAGGGGTATGAGGGAAGTTTACTCACAGGCCAAGATGGCATTTCTTAGGTTCACTTTTGGTCTCACGTTTCCCACTGGTTTTCATGCAAAATCAAACCTTTGATTTATCTCTGTCATTTTTTTAGGCAAGGGTTTATACATTTGATTCAGCAACATAATAGTCAAATTTAATAATCTATGAACTGCTGAGAGCATCCCATACAGTAAGGTAGGCATTGTATGCCACAACATGATAACAACAAACATATGACTACAATTATGACTGCAAGAAAAAGCTGTTTTAACCATTGCATATTAGGCAACTATTGAGTTAACCATTGAAACAAATCCCATCCTAATTTTTTATTATGTATTTTTTCTGTCAATTTTTTAAATTGTTTTATTTTTTTTTTGAATCCCTGGGCTATTGTCAGTCATATTAAAACAACACATATTTTTTATTTTTTCACATCCTTGATGATGGAACAAGAACAAGAGCAAGTAATCTATTGTTTCCCTGTTGTCTAATATAGCCCGTTGGTGTAATTTCTGATTAATTAATGCCAAGGCAGATGAGGCAGCATTTAGACCTTTGACCACCTTGCATGCCAATTTTCATACCACCTTTTCTGCATGAATTTCTATGGCAGGCTGAGCAAGCACAGATGCTATCATAGGTATCACTTGAGCATCTGTTAAGAGACCTACATCATCATCACATCCTGGTTCAGTATAGGATGACCAATGTTTAATGTTTTGGGCACTATCAAATCAGTTTGATCTGGCAATATTATGGCCAAGTGACTCAGGCAGCACCATGTCTCAGACAAGTAGGCAGGGATATAATTAAACATTACTCTTTTACATGTATAAAACCATCTTGATGGTAATGGTACATGACCATCACTATATATGATTTTTGTTCCTCATAATGGGTCATTTTTCTGAACCTTTTTAATCTTAGACATTTTGTAGTACAATTTTTATATATAGCACATTGTGTATTGTTTAACATAATCATGAGGTGTATATAACTTAATAGCATTTTTTGGTTTAGAATAAGAGGGGGTACCCCAATTGTAACTATCTTTATATGTAAGATTTTTTCCTGGGATGTCTTTGAACAGGGTACAAGGTTGTATCAGACTCAAGGGAGTGCACACTAGAATGAGACAACTCCCTAATACATAGTGTAAATTTATGTCTACATTTAAACAGAACTCAGACAAATTAAGTGATTGTGCCAGTTGAATTCAAACATTACCAGCAAGGTCCAATTGTTTTGGGGGTAATATTGTCAATGTTTCAGAAAATAATGACTTAAAAATAATGATCATAATAAATGTTGAATTACAGGTCAATATAGCAAACAACATTATTTTCAACAAAAGTAATCCATCAGTTTTTCTTTTTATCTCTTGGGCCTTAGAGTTAATGTGTATCTATTTATCATCATTTTTTTAAGCTGAAACTGACTCATAACCCCACTCAGCACAGTAAGGGGGGCTTTCCTGACACTTTGAATGGCCATCTGAATTGCAAGCATAAAATTGTAAAGGCTTAAGGACTGAGTCAGCCAGATTGCCCAGAGTATTTACCAAGTGCCACATTACATTTGAGCAGTCTGTACTTAAGGGACTCAGGCAGGGACAGAACAGTTGGCATAAAGAATCAATTTTAAACTTTAGATCATTTTTGTCTGGCTCAAATTTGTCTGTCTATATATGTGTCCCATGTCAGTTTTCCGGAGCTGCCATTCCTCCCACTGGGGTGGTTGTCCCAGCCATTGTCCCCCCACACATTTCAGTATTAGCAAGAAGGGAATATATTTCCAACCTGTCCCAGTCTTAGCTTTTTGTCACCTGGTTGACTGATGATCCTCCATTTGTCCTCCAGGGTATCCTCAGGAGCTGCTGTGATGTGGCAGTGATGTATCCACTGTGTCTTTCCCATGACCTTTATGGCAGATAGCGTTGGCAAGATCACCTGGAAAGGCCCTTCCCAATGTGGGTCTAGAGCCTTGGATGAATGTCTCTTTACCAGCACCAGATCTCCAGGCTGAAATTTATGGCAGGTGACATCAGGTCGAGGGGCCAGCCTGGCCTCCCAAACTTGATTCCACAGTTCCTGTTGGATTACCTGGAGGGCCTTTAAAGAATTTAACAAAGTATGATTTTTACATTTTGATACATTTTTTAAATTTACCCTGGGCAGTAAGGGAGGTGGTCTCCCAAACATGATTTTATAAGGAATTAATTTTTCTATATAAGGAGTGCACCTAGCCCACAAGAGGGCCAGTGGGAGGAGGTCTGGCCAGCTTCTTCCAGTTTTCAAAACAAACTTAATGTCTCTTTTAAGGTGCAATTTCTCCTTTCCACTTGCTCTGAACTTTGTGGCTGATAGGCACAATAAAGTTTCCAATCAATGTGGAGGGCCTTGGCCACCAATTGGGATACCTTGGCCATGAAGGCCAGGCCATTGTCAGACCCCAGAATATGGGGGAGGCCAAATTGGGGGATGAGCTCCTGTAACAACTTTTTTTTTCTGTAACAACTTTTTACTGACTATTGTAGCTGTCTCTCCTTTAGTAGGGAAGGCTTTTACCCATCCAGAGTAAGTATCTACCCAAACCAACAGGTACTTCTATCCGTGGCTTGGTTTGACTTCAGTAAAATCCAATTCCCCAAATTCCCCAGGATGCTCACCTCAGTGTCGGGTTCCCTCGCCTCTGGGTGTTGTTTTGGCATTTACCTGGGCACATGTCTGGCAATGAGCGCAAACATCCTGGACCATGGTAGCCAGCTTAGGAGTTAAGAACCTGGAACTTATCAATTGTCTGAGTTTTTTTCCTTCTAGGTGAGTAAACTGATGTATTTGTTGAATTAGCTGTCAGCCAAGAGCCTGAGGCAAGCAAACTCGGCCGTCAGGATGACTCCACCATCCATTTTTATCTTGTATAGCTCCCACCCGGGCATTTTGTTTCTCTTCCTCTGATGAGTAATGTGGCTTAGTCAGCAGCTTGGAAAAACCTTTAAGGAGGAGATTGGGGGCCAACTCCACTGGTTTTTTGGCAGCCAGTTTAGCAGCTAGATCAGCCTTTTGATTTCCTATGGCCTCTGGTGTGTCGGCCCTCTGATGTCCCTTGTAGTGCATTATAGCCACTGATCTAGGCTTCCATATGGCTTCTAGTAAAGCTAGGATCTCATGTTTATTTTTAATGTCTTTTTCTCCTGATGTGAGCAGGCCTCATTGTTTATATATCTCTCCATGAACATGTACAGTTGCAAAGGCATACCAACTGTCCACGCAGATATTAACAGCTGTTTCTTTACCCAGGTTTAAAGCCTGAGCAAGAGCTATTGGCTCTGCTCTTTGGGCTAAAGTTCCAAGTCCCAGGGCAGCATCCCACCTCATCACTCCCTGGGCATGTACCACCACCGCCCCCACATACCTGACTCCTTGTTTGATGAACCTGCTTCCACCCATGAAGAATGTCTTCTCAAGGTCCTTTAGGAGAACATCCTGCAAATCAGGTCTGGTCATGGTTATGTCCTGGAGGGTCTCCTGGCAGTCATGTAGCAGAGTCATTAGGTCTGAGACTGGCAGCAGGGTTGTGGGATTTAAGGTAGTGGCTTCTGTGAACTTGATCCAGGGCTCTCAGAGGTCTTGGACAGGCCTGTATTTGGAAGTACCAAGCTTTTGGACAGGCAGGAGTGGGGTGTTCCAAGGCGATTGGCACGGCTTTAAGATTCCAGCATCTAGGAGTCAATTGATGTGTGTTTGAATCTTTTTTCTTGCCTTCTTTTTGATGGGATACTGTTGGACAGAAATGGGCTGGGCATTGGACTTTAGACTGACTACTTATAGGAACTTGATGGCTTGCTAACCCAGGGGGATTAGTTTCAGCCCACACAAGTGGAAACTCTGTTTGTAGACCACTAATCAGCCCAGCTGACTTGTCCTCTGGCTCTGAGAGCATCAGGTATTCAGAAGTCAATGGGCAAGTCACTATAACTTTGACAGTCCCCTGTGGGATGCCTAGTTTTAGGTCTGCCTTTTTTGCTGTAAAGATAATTGTTGCACTCAATTTTTTTAGCAGGTCCCTACCAAGCAAGGGGTATGGACACTCTGGAATCACCAGAAAGGAGTTGGTCACTTGGCCTGTGACCCAAGTCTATCATTCATGTAGTTGTCCATTTATAACCCTGAGGGCCCTTGTCAGTAGCCCCCTGTGCTCTCTCATGTTGTCAATTTTCCCAAAGGTTTATTCAGTTCCGAATGGGCTGCCCTGGTATCTACCAGGAAGTTAGTTGGTGTGACCTCAATTTTTAATTTTACCATGGGCTCACAGGGGCCTCAATTTGAACAAGCCCTGACTTTCCTATTCCATGTCTTCAAAGGTCAGAACTTCCTGTGTCTTTTTCTGGTTCTGTCCCTCTTTTTCCTTTCTGAGGGGGCACTCATTTTACCAATGTCCAGTCTGTTTGCAATATGCACATTGGTCCCTTCAAAGCTTAGGCCATGGGGGTCTCTCTGGCTTAGGTTTCCTGGTCTGTTTACTTGTCTCATAGTTTTTGAGAGCAGCAATAGTAACTTTTCCTAGCTGCTTGGCAACTGCCTCTTCTGGGGAGTCCCAGTTGTCAAAAACCTTTTGTGCTCTACTCAGGAGCTTGGACCTGTTCTTTCCCTCAAATCCTTCCAATCTCTGAAGTTTCTTTCTAATATCTGGGGCTGACTGGGACACAAAAGCCAGATTTATCATGGCTGTGTTTTCTAGAGCATCAGGATTAATAGGTGTATAGACCCGATACACCTCTAAAAGGTGCTCCAAGAAAGCTGAAAGGGACTCCATCTTATCCTATTTTACCTCACTCACCTTGGTCAAATTAGTTGGTTTCCTAGCCACTTGGCGGAGTCCCTGTAAGAGGTACTGGTGGTAACTGGCCAGGTCTCTCCTACCTTCCTTGGTGTTGGGGTCTCAGTCTGGTTGGCGGGTTGGCACCTCTTCCTCTGCTTGCTACAGATAAGCTGGAGTGCCAGGATCAAGGTCTGCATTTGATCCTAGGGCCACCTTAATGGCCTCTTGAAAAATCCAGTCCTGCTCCTCCGTAGTGAAGAGGGTGTGGAGCAGCTGCTGGCAGTCATCCCAGGTATGCTGATGAGTTTGGTAAACAGATTCTAGGAGGTGAATCAAGGCCTGGGGTTTCTCTGAAAAAGGGGGAACTTGATTTTTCCAATTATACAGGTCACTAGTAGTAAAGGGAACATACACGAATCCACCACTTGGCTCGACCTGTTTTAAAGGAAGAACTGTGGACATTACCTAATTGTCCCTTGTGACACATAAGTTTGTCCCAATCAGGTATGAGGAGGAGACAGGGGGTCAGATGGTGCAGTTGGGGCAGAGGGATTAGTGGGGGTGGAATCAGAAGGGGAGCCAGGGTCTTCTTCAGGTTCTTCATCTTGGGCCCAATATGGGGGCGGACGAGGTTGGAAGTCATCCTCATCCCACAGAGCCTGGAAAACCTTATGTTTTAAAAGAGGCTTAGTAAAAAACACATCCACCACCTCTTGGGAACTCTGCCATTGGAGGAAATGACAATGGACCTTATTTTCACTAGACCTAGATGACTGAGCAACTTTTGAATAGACAAGAAAAGAGGAGGGGTCTTTTACTAGGTCCATCCAAACAATATAAGGGAACTGATCAGGATGATGGGCCCCCCTTTCCTGTAACCTGATTCCAAACCTGTAGGGTAGTCTGAATGTTAAAACTTCCCACACTTGGCCATCCCACCCTGAATGACAGCCACTCTAATTGACACAGGGTCCAGAGTTTTCCTTTTTAGAACTTGATGCCAAATTCATCTGCTTTATGTGGGGCATAAATTTGAGAGAAATGTTGTAAAACACATTCAAGGGGGGTGGAGGGGGTAGATTGTCTGGCTCCCATCACTCACTGTAGAATAAAACTGAAAGCAAAAGGCACACAGAGAAAGCTGACAGACAACAAACAACAGATACACAGATATTTAGACAGACTATAGTCTTCTTTACCAAAAGGATAAACTGACCAGGGGACTTCCTGTGGTGAAGTTCCGGGTGTGGGAATTGGCACCATGCCCAACTTCCCTTTCACCCTCTGTAGGATCCACTGACTGAGAATCAAGAGACTCTTACCTGACCTCTGGAGGCTTTCCAGATAAAT
Organism: Heterocephalus glaber; assembly: GCF_053883595.1. Taxonomy (NCBI): domain Eukaryota; kingdom Metazoa; phylum Chordata; class Mammalia; order Rodentia; family Bathyergidae; genus Heterocephalus; species Heterocephalus glaber. The sequence continues at coordinate 3,402 of NW_028258512.1, read as the reverse complement.
TCCCTTCAAGTTGGCTGGAATGACCCAAATCCTTTGCTCAGGGCCTGAGCTCCCAGGGCCCTGATCAAATGGTCAGAGTGGCCTCCCTGGGCCTATTTTGGGCTGCAGCAGCCTGAGACAGGGGCCATCTGCCAGACAAAAGTCACCGAGTGATGGTGATCTCACTGGGGTCTCCAAAAATGTTATGCCAAGCCAGCCAGAAAATCACAAAACACTGGGACAAAGACAGAGTTAAAAACTGAAAGGAGTTTATTCACAAGCATGGAATCCACCCTCTAGGAGAGGTGAAGTCCAGAAGCAGAGGACAGCACAGCTTTTACAGGTAACTCAAACAAAGTTCAGGGAGAGGTCAACATGTCCTTCAACCAGCTGCAAAATAAAATATCTTTCAAAACCCAGCTTTTTCAATCCAGCTGTCTTGTCAAGATAGGACATTCTATGGCTATAGGGTTTGGTGGTTACAGGGAGGCACCAGGCACCATCTGTTTCCAGGGAGCAATAAAGCATATCTATAGAAGCAGAGCGAGTGGTTAGAAGGGCAGTCACAAAAATGCATCTTTAGGAGAATTCCAGCACTCTGTAAGGGAAGGGGTATGAGGGGAGTTTACTCATAGGCCAAGATGGCATTTCTTAGATTCACTTTTGGTCTCACACTACTACCAGAGAGTTGTGAAGCCAGCCCAGAATCCTCCTCCATGGCAGGAGATGTAGTACTCTGGACTAAAAGCATTCTTTTTTTAGGTGTGAGAGTTCTGGGCAATTTTGGAGGCATCCTATGAGTGGGGAGCATCTGTAAGGCAGGTTGGCACCTGCTTCCATTATGGGAGTGGTGTGGCATCAGCCTGTAATCCTCCTCCATGGCAGGAGATGTAGTACGTAGGACTGAAAGCATTCTCTTTTTACATGTGAGCTGTTCTGAGCCATTTTGGAAGCATCCCATTAGCTAGGAGTGGCCTTATGGCAGCCTGGAAGCTGCTTCTATTAGGGGAGGGGTGTGGCACCAGTTTGGAATCCTCCTCCATGGCAGAAGATGTAGTACAGTGGACTGAAAGCATTCTATTTTTTGCCGTGATGGTTCTGGTCCATTTCGGAGGCATTCTATGAGCTGGGAGTGTTGTACGGTAGACCAGAACATGACTCCACTATGCAAGTGGCATGGTGCCAGCCCTGAATCCTCCTTCATGTTAGTAGATGTAGTATGGTAAACAGAAAGCATTCTCTTTTCCTGTGAGTGGTTGTCATCCATTTGGGAAGCATCCCATTAGCTGGGAGGGGCTGTACGGCAGGCTGGAATCCTCTTGTACTATGGGAGCAGTGTGGCACCAGCCCAGAATCCTCCTCTGTGGCAGGAGATGTAGTACATAGGACTGAAAGCATTCTATTTTTTCCTGTGAGTGATTTTGAGCCATTACAGAAGCATTGTATTAGCTGGGAGTGGCCATATGGTTGCCCGGAAGCTGCCTCCACTATAGTAGCAGTGTGGCACCAGCCAGGAATCCTCCTCCATAGCAGGAAATGTAGTAAGGTGGATTGAAATCATTATCTTTTTTGGTGTGAGTGGTTCTGAGCCATGTTGGAAGCATCCCATTAACTTGGTGTGGCCATACGGTGGCCTGGAAGCCACCTCCACTACAGGAGTGGGGGGGCACCAGCCAGGAATCCTCCTCCATGGCAGGAGATGTAGTACGGTGGACTGAAATCATTCTCTTTTGTCCTGTCAGTGGTTCTGAGACATTTTGGAAGCTTCCCAGTAGCTGGCAGGGTGGTATGCCAGCCTGGAAGCTCTTCATAGATTTTCTTCACATGAACATGTTTCAGTGTGACTCCAGTAACTCTTTGTATATCAAACCCACTTCCTAGGAAAGCACCATGGTAAGCAGTTCTTACTGCTTTTGTCCTCTGACAGGACAAAACCTCCAATATAATTGACACATCTTTCACCTGTTTTCCACTGCTCTGAAGCTTGTGGCTGTCACCAGTCTTTCTAGATCTGTTCTGAGCAGCTGGTGTCAACACACAAAAGAGATCTGCTCTGGAGAGCCCAGAGGAATGGTCATGAACCTTCTTCCTCTTTAGGCTCAATGTATATCTCCAGCTGAAATCACCAGACTTAAGGCTGTGCTCCCCTCTACAGTTTATTCATGTGCTTTACACCAGTATTGATGAGTTATGAGAAAAATATACTCTAATCAAATCTATGTATTTAAACCAAGAACATCTTTGTATTCTTTCTGTGCTTGTTAAGAAGAAAAAGGCTATTCTAGGTTTCTGCATGTGGATGCAAAACATGTAAGAATTATTACTTATTGAAAAACATAAATATCATGAGCTTATATCCCTATGACAAATGTATAAAAACAGCTAACTGAATATGAATTGTCTATTGTATTGTCCTGTGTACTGTTGGTTCCCTCATCATCCCAATTGGATATTGTCATGAGGTGCTCTGTGCCCAGGGATCTTCATATTTTGTTTACCTTTCTAGAACAAACTCTTGATCCTCTCACAGCACTGAAATACTAATCATTTATTAGTACCTCTCCCTTTCAAATAGTGTAGCTAACTTAAGAGTTAATCTTTTTGAGCCTTATCTTCATTTCTCTATTTCAATTTTTCTTTGAAACTGTTATGTTGAATATGGTGGTATTTTGGGTGAACTCTAGGGACAAATTTATTGTAGCTATTTTATAAAATATTATTGAAATGGCTTATGAATTGGCTATTGATTAAAATTATGAGTCTGTTCTTGGTCTCTATGCCTGGCTAAATGACCCTTTGGCTGGCATACAGGAACAGAATCCCTACACCAAAGGTCACAATTGAGATCTCACTGATCAATGAGATTGTGATGTCTCTGATAGCAAGATGACACTGCAAGTGGGGATTTATGATTCTCATGCAGCCCTTCTCCCAGATCAAACATTAGCTAAAGATAACACAGGTGGCTCATTAACTACAACCTGTCATTTAGAGGAATGTATCATTCCTCACTTTTTACAAGCCTGGCTCTCATCAGGGTCTTAGTCTTGCTGTTCTCTACTTCTGCTTTCATGCCCCCTGCTCTATTGTGTGATCAATAAATACTGACAAGTCTGAGGCTCATGATCTTAGGCAAGAAGAGCTAAAATCAAGTCTCAGACTCCTGTTTATGCAAACTTTTTTCTCCTGTATTATGTCTCTCATCCTCTACTATACCTTCAGTCAGGTGGTCAGGCAGCCTGCCCCTGATACATATGTATGGGAATGTCACAAAGAACCACTCTTCCAGAATCACAGAAAGAAATGCACAGAGACACAGAATTCAGGTAAAATAACAAAAGTCTTTACTTGCTAGCAAGGTAGGATGCAAGAAACTGGTCTGGTCAGAGTCTGTGCCCTGCATTCTTTGTCCATCACCTTTTA
>NW_028258511.1:0-116936 GCF_053883595.1 Heterocephalus glaber | reverse complement strand
TTTTTATAAGATCCTACATCTTTGGCAAGTCACTCAGCCTCCTGAACATGGAGATTACTTGCCACCAGATGGAAAAATGTACTGTGTGCCAAAGGAGGGTCACAAAGAGGGAAAAAGTTCCACACTTTCACTAAAAGCACAACTTGAACCTCACTTTTGGGGGAAGCAATTACACCATGTTCTATGGTTTGCAAAGTCCTTCCCTTTCCCTTGGGGCCCAGGTACACTGATCTACAAGGCCTACAGCGCATCCTCTTCCAGAAGCTGAGCATCTATTGCTCTTCCCACCATCCTGATGTCAACTTTATCCCCCTTCCCATTTGCCATGTAACAAAAGAGAAATAAAATGATAAATAAGGACATTTCTTTATGTGCTTTGACTTAAAGTTAAAAGAGGAAGACCACTCCCAGACCAGAGGAAAGGGCTTCTGAGCCACTGTTCCACCTCTCCCAGCCCAGAGGAAGGGGCTTCCAGGCTGCCATTCCACTGCTCCCAGCACAGAGGCAGGGGCTTCCAGACCTCTGTATTCCACTGCTGCCAGCACAGAGGAAGGGGCTTCTGGTCCATTCCACTGCTCCCAGCCCAGAGGAAGGGGCTTCCAGGCCACTGTTCCACCACTCCCAGCCCAGAGGAAGGGGCTTGGGGTTGCCTTTCCACCACTCCCAGTACAGACAAAGGGGCTTCTGGGCCACTGTTCCACCACTCCCAGCCCAGAGGAAGGGGATTCCAGGCCACTGTTCCACTGCTCTGACCCCAGAGGAAGGGGCTTCTGAGCCACCATTCCACTGCTCCAAGCCCAGAGGCAGGGGCTTCCAGGCCACTGTTCCACCACTCCCAGCCCAGAGGAGGTAAGCCATGTGGGCACCAATAGCACCCCACCCTGCTGTAATGAGAAGACACGTAAAGAAGTCTCAAAACTAGACTTCCAGATCACCTAAAGCAACCCCAAAGGGAAATGAGATGGAACACTCTGATACTCAACCACCTGGACTACCTGACTGGCAACAAAAGAGGATCTGGATAAAATGAAATCTCAGATAACAGCAGAGATTGTGCCCATAATGCAAGATATGATTAATAAATCTAGAGAGAACACAGATGAAAACCTAGAGGAACTGAGGAACATGATGGAATCACAACATAGGAAACAAATGGAATCCATAAAACAGATGCAAACAGATTTCCAGGAAATCAAAAACTCCATTGAAAGTCTACACAGGAGAATAAGCCAATGTGAGGACAAAATTTCAAATATAGAAGATAAGATTGCAATTAGTGACCAGGAAAAGAAAAATTGCTTCAAAATTGTAAGGGACCATGAGAAATCAATGCAGCAGCTGCTAGACGATGCAAAGAATAACATAAGACTGATTAGAGCCAACAAAGAAGCAGGAGAGAGTGCAGATAACATAAAAAAATGTTCACAGAAGTAATGGAAGAAAACTTCCCAAGCAGGGGAAAAGAACTTGATGTATAGGTAAATGAGGCATATAGGACTCCAAATACCCTTCATCAAAAAAAATCTACACATAGGCATATAATAGTTAGGATTCCAGAAATCCAACAGAAGAACAAAGTTCCACAAGCAGTTAGAGAAAAGAAACAAATCACATGCAAAGGAAAGCCCATCAGAATCACAGCAGACTTCTCAATGCAAATCCTCAATGCAAGAAGAGCTTGGAGTGACGTATTTCAAGCCCTAAAGGAAAACAGCCTCCAACACAGATTGATGTACCCTGCAAAACTACCTTTCAAAATTGATGGAGAAATGAGATACTTTCATGACAAAGAGCACCTTAGGGACTTCATGAATACTAAACAAGTACTCCAAAAAATTTTAGATAATATCCAAGGTACAGACAATGAGGATCACAAGCCCAGGAAGCAAAGCAGAATGAATCCATTGGGAGTGACAAGAAATTAAATGTAAAGGGGGAGAATCCAACAAAAAGAAAAGTCATGACAATGATAAGTCAATACATATCAGTTATAACCATCAATGTTAATGGTCTCAATTCACCAATCAAAACAAACAGACTGGCAGAATGGGTCAAAAAGCAAAATCCAACAATATGCTGCATACAAGAAACACATTTAATTAAAAAAGAATCTCATAGATTGAAAGTTAAAGGGGGAAACAATACTCCAGGCAATGGCAAACCCCCGAAAAAGCAGAAGTAGCTATCCTCTTTGCAGATCAAGTAGATTTCAAAGCAACACTGATTAAGAGAGAAGAAGAAGGACACTACATCCTTGTATAGGGAACAATCCAAGAGGAAGAGATGACAATCATAAATGACTATGGCCCAAACACTAGTGCATCCAACTATATAAAACAAATACTAAAGGACAGGAAAAGTCATATATGCACTAATACAATAGCAGTGGGGGATCTCAATACCCCACTGTCACAAATAGATAGATCAACTAGACAAAAATAAGTAATGAAATACTAGAACTCAATCGAACTCTTGAACAAATGAACTTAACAGATGTTTACAGAGTCTTCCACCCCACAAAATCAGAATACACATTCTTCTCAGCTGCACATGGGTCATTCTCCAAAATAGACCACATACTCACACATAGAACATGTTTAAGTAAGTGAAAAGGAATTGAAGTTATCCCCTGTATATTATCAGACCATAGTGCGATGAAATTGGAGATCCATAACAAAAGAAACTCAAAAAAATTCATAAACACTTGGAAATTGAACAACACACTTCTGAATAACCAATGGGTCACAGAGGAAATTAAAGAAGAAATCAGACAATTCCTTCAATTAAATGACAGTGACAATACATCATATCAGAATCTATGGGATACAATGAAAGCAGTCTTACGAGGGAAATTCATAGCAGTAAATGCACATATTAGGAAAACAGAGCAAGCCCAATTAAACAACCTGATGCTGCACCTCAATCTTCTAGAAAAAGAAGAGCAGGACAAACCCAAAGCTCATGCAAGGGAGGAAATTGTAAAAACCAGAGCAGAAATCAATTCAATGGAGACTAAGAGAACAATACAAAAAATTAATGAAGCCAAAAGTTGGTTTTTCAAAAGAATAAACAAAATTGACAAAATCTAAGCCAAACTTATAAGAAAAAGGAAAGAAAAGGCTCAAATCCATGCAATTAGGAATGAAAAAGGTGAAATTACAACAGGCCCAGCAGAAAGAGGATAAATCCAGAGGATATCAATACCTACTTCCAGAACCTATACACCAATAAGATGGAAAACACAGAAGAAATGGACAGATTCTTAGATACATATGAATTGCCAAAGTTGAACGAAGAAGACCTAAAAATTCTAAATGACACAATATCAATCAATAAAATTGCAAACTAATTAAAAACTTACCAACTAAGAAAGGCCCAGGTCCTGATGGCTTCACTGCTGAATTCTACGAGACATTTAGAGAGGAACTGCTGCCACTACTGTTTAAACACTTCAATGAAATTGAAAGGGAAGCAATACTCCCAAATTCATTCCTGGAAGCAAGCATCACCTAGATCCCCTAAGCAGAGAAAGACCCAACTGAAAGAGAGAACTATAGGCCAATCTCACTAATGAACATACATGTAAAAATCCTTACTAAGATACTGTCAAATAGAATGCAGAAGATCATCAAGAAGATCATACACCCTGACCAAGTGGGATTCATCCCAGGGATGCAGGGATGGTTCAACATATACAAATCAATCAATATAATACACTATATCAATAGAGCCAAGGACAAAAAAACATGCGATCATCTGAATAGATGCAGGAAAAAGCATTTGACAAAATCCAACATGCATTTATGATAAAAACCCTACAAAAAATTAGAATAGATGGTCCCTACCTCACTCTGATAAAAGCTTCCTATGAAAAACCAACAGCCAATACCATACTAAATGGTCAAAAAATGAAATCCTTCACACTAAAATCAGGAACAAGACAAGGATGTCCACTATCACCACTCCTGTTCAGTATAGTTTTGGAAACATTAGCCATGGCAATTAGACAAGAGAAAGAAATAAAAGAAATAAAGATAGAAAACGAAGAAGTCAAATTGTCATTATTTGCAGTTGACATGATACTCTTTATAGAAAATCCTAAGAACTCCACCAAAAGTCTTCTAGACTTAATAACCAAATTCAGTAGAGTAGCTGGATACAAGGTCAATGCACAAAAATCAATAGCTTTCCTCTATATGAACAACAGACTCACTGAGAGAGAAATACGGCAAACAATTCCTTTCACAATAGCATTCAAAAAACTAAAATAACTAGGAATCAACCTAACACAAAAGAAATCAAAGACCTCTTCTCTGAAAACTATAGCACTCCTAAAAGAGAGAGTGAAGATGATATCAGAAAATGGACAGACATCCCCTGCTCCTGGGTAGGAAGGATCAACATAGTGAAAATGACCATATTCCCAAAACTGCTATATAGATTTAATGCAATCCCAATTGAAATCCCAGCAGCATACTTCATGGACCTGGAGAAAACAATCCAAAAATTCATTTGGAACAAGAAGAGACCCAGAATAGCAAAAGCAATTCTAGGTAACAGAGACATGGCAGGGGATATTACAACCCCCAACCTAAAACTATACTGCAAAGCTACTGTGATAAAAACAGCATGGTACTGGCAAAGAAACAGACCTGAGGACCAGTGGAACAGATTAGAAGATGCAGAAACAAGGCCAGACACACTCAGCCATCTCATCTTCAACAAAGGAGCCAAACACTCTCATTGGAGAAAAGATAGCCTCTTTAATAAATGGTGCTGAAAAAATCGGGTTTCAACTTGTCAAAGATTAAAACCAGACCTGTATCTCTCACCATGCACTAAACTAAAATTGAAATGGATTAAAGTTCTAAATATTAAAATAGAAACGCTGCATTGGCTGGAACAGAGGTTAGATAGACCTCTTGAGGACATTACTGTAGGAAAAGATTTTATGAACACAACCTCAGTTGCCCATGAACTAGCACAAACAATCAACAAGTGGGATCTCTTCTAATTAAAAAGCTTCTGCACAGCTAGAGCAACCACCAATAGTGTGAAGAGACAACCCACAATGCAGGAAAAAAATCTTCACCTGCTGTTCTTCAGACGAAGGTCTACTATCTCAAATCTATAGAGAACTTAAAAAATATCAAACCTCCCAAGTTTAAATACCCAATCTGTAAATGGGCATCTGAAGTGAACAGACATTTCTCACACAAAGAAATAGAAATAGCAAATAAACATATACAAAAATGTTCAACATGACTGGTCATTTGAGAGATGCAAATGAAAGCAATGCTGAGATTCCACCTCACTCCAGAAAGAATGACTGCTATTATGAGATCAATCAATAACAAATGCTGGCGGAGCTGTGGAGAAAGAGGAACCCTGCTCCACTGCTGGTGGGAATATAGACTGGTGTCCCCACTGTGGAAATCAGTATGGAGATACCTCAAAAAACTAGGACTGGAAGTCCCATTTAACCCAGCTATTCCCCTGCTGGGTGTCTTCCCCAAAGAATTGAAACAATCATACCACAGTGATATATGTGCACCCATGTTCATAGCAGCACAATTTGTAATAGCTAAAACTTGGAAACAGCCCAAATGCCCATCAACTGGAGACTGGATCAAGAAAATGTGGGTTTTTATAAAATGGAGTACTACTCAGCCATAAAACATGAGAAATTAGAAACATTTATAGCTAAATGGATGCACATTCAGGTGATACTCTTAAGTGAAATAAATAGTGTAAATACTGAATAGTTTCTCTAGTGTGAGAAACTGAAAGTGTAAATAAGGACTAAAATGTATAACAGGTAATGTGAAATAGGAAGAAAAGGGGCAAAGCGGAAGGGGAAGTGGGAGGGGTAGGGAAAAGGAAAAAAGGGAATGGAATTAATATGAGAAAATGACAAAATGGAAATGAAGTCTTTGTAAATAGGCAGAGATGGAAGGGTTTAATGGAGGGTAGGGGAATGGGGAAAAATAAGAACCAAGAAAGATTATGTAGCAGCACCCGGAAGGAAGCTCCCTTGCCACCATCCCAAGCTCCTAGGGCAGAGAAGCTGAGCCAGTCCCAGCACCAGGAAGGAAGCTCCACCGCCACCATCCCAAGGTCCTAGGGCAGAGAAAGTGAGCTGGTCCCAGCACCCAGAAGGAAGCTCCCCCACTGCCATCCAAGCTCCTAGGGCAGAGAAGGTGAGCCGCACGGGCACCAGAAGCACCCCCCACCCCGTGGAAATGAGAAGACACATAAACAAGCCTCAAAAACAGACTTCTGGGTCACCTACATCAACCCCAAAGGGAAACGAGATGGAACAATCTGATACTCGACCACCTGGACTCTCCGAACTGGCAACAAAAGAGGATCTGGGAAAAATGAAATCAGAAATAATTACTCAGATAACAGCAAAGATTTTGCTCATGGTGCAAGACATGATTAATATATCTAGAGAGGACACAGATAAGAAAGATTATGTAAAGGTGCAAATTTCCAATGTTGCATTATATTCTATACCTAAAATGTACCAATAAAATAATATTTTTTTAAAAAGTTAAAAGGAGGAAAGAGGAAGATAGATATTGAAATTTTGCAACAAGCAAATTGAGTGACTAAATATAAATACTTAATAAATATTTAAACTGTCTCATATTCAAAGAGTAACTGTGGTAGATAAATAATGATACCATTTAAGGTAGATAAAGAGGCTCTGTTTATTTCCCCAAATTTACTGCTCAATAATGTATTTACATATTCACTGCTGAAGTTTGTTATCTCCATCACCTCCTCTTCTTCCTGGTGCTCCTGACTCAAAAAGCAAGATGCTTCCTGCACTAATTCAGAAAGAAGCAGCTCAATTTTCAGCTTTGGCTTTGAAAATAGGTTCCTGCAGCTCATGGAAAAGACTATATAGCTTTAGCATAAAAAGCCTTTGGGGGCATCAGCTAATACACTTCTTATTCTGTACACCAACTGTAGAAGAACACCTCAATGCCCATTAGGACTAGATGAAAATTCCACAGGCAGGGGAACAGAGAGAGTCAGAAAGAGACCATTACTGTGCATCTTTAATTGGACTCCTGACAAAGTTGCCTGCCTTGTCCATGACCCCATCTGGGTGGGTGCCAGAGGAGATGGTGGAGGCAATGGTACCCCAGAGCAATGACAGAATCTGAGCAGGGGAAGGGAGCCTGTGCTTACTTCCTGTTGGGCTCATGATTGCAAAAGTACAGATGTCTGTGAACAAAGGACATCCAATAAGTTGGAACTGTTGGATGGATACTTATGGAAACATGTCCAGGTGTGTTTATGTGCTCTTCATGACTCAGGACATAGTCTGGTCTATCCATTGGGTCAGGGAGCAGCATGTGCTTGACTTTGGGTTTCATGAGCTTTTGTTTTGAGTTTCCACCGAGACAGTCATCTTGAGTTTCAGGCTTGGTCAAAATAGAAATAACTCAGCTTCTTTAGATTAGATGACACATGCCCTGGTCAAGTTTGTGGTCACCTATTATTTAAAAGTGCCTGCTTTCAACCTCTTTGGGGTGATGGAAAGGTAGGTTTTATTGTGCTGTTGACTACAGTGCTCCACAGTTTTCAAAGCTCTTCCAGCTGTCACTTAAAATCCACAAATACTTTTATGTGTAAATCATATCTCAAAGATGATGTATTTTAAAAGGTACAGGGTGTTACAACAACCAGTGGTTAGATGTTTAGTGAGGAACAGAACATTCTATAGAGTCCAATAGCTCCTCCAAGTTTCATTTTAATTACAGAAAGAAAGAGTGATTATTCATAGCCTCTCAGTGACTAGATGGTGGAAATGAATACCACATTAGCCAGGGAATTCAAGCCCATCACCAATGATAGGGCCCAACTGATCCTCATGGTGCCCTAGGAAGCACACACTTCTTTCATGACCTTGATTTTTTAAATGAAGGGCATTGCTTAATCTGAAAATAAAGAAAAAGGAAGATGAACATATTATATGAAATAATCAGCCAAATTTTTAAAAAATATAAGACTATCAACCAGGCATGGTGACACAAACCTGAAATCCCAGTAATCTGAAAGTTTGAGGTAGGAGTTCTGGAAGTTCAAGCCTAGCCTGAGAAATTTAGTGATTTACTGAGTCTGCTTCTCAAAAAAAAAAAATCGAAGTAGGGAGCTAGGAATATATAACAGTCCAAAGGTTAAAGGAATAGTCTCCAGTACCACAAATAAAGAAAAAAATCAAGGCCATAGAAGTTTATAAAAAGCTGATTCATATTTTTTGATTAATAGTGGCTGAAGAAATTTCATAGCTTGATATTGGATTCAAATCTAGAACATGGAGATACTTGTTGACATTTGTGTCAAGAGTTTATCAATGTCCTTTGTTCTTATTTTGATAAATATACTGAGCTTATATAAGATAATGGCAAAAAAGACAATAAAGTGTAGTCTTTATTCTCCAAAAATTCTCATTGAGGTGAAAAACATGGCTGACTAGAGACAGCCCATACTCATGAACTATTCCAGGATACTCAACCAAAAACAGCAGGTGTGTGGTTGCTTGGAGAGATTCCAGCACAATCATGTGATCACATGCTGAGAGAAATAGCAGACAGGCAAAATCCAGAAAGACTGGTCGTTAGAAAGAGAATAATTCAACTGGAACAATGCTTCTGGTGTTGAATGAGTGGCTGCTCAGTGGAAAGGAATCTTCCCATCCCCCCCCAACCCAGGTTTAGTCAGGATAACTTGGAGAAGCCATAATAGAAGTCTGCCCTCTCCTCATTGCCCCAGGATAAAAACCAGAGGTCAAAATTGGAGCATTAAACCATCTTGAATAACTCTCTTAGCCTATGCATGAAAAACTGCTACATTTTTTATAACTTGAAGGCACACCACCACAGTACAAGGAGGAGGTGGCTACATGCCCTGATAATTATGCTGGGCCCTAATGAATAGTGAATGTGACACAATAAACTAACATCATACCATAAGAGGAGAAGCAAGATCCAACCTTCTGGCTTACAGGAGACAGAACTCTGGGCTGGGAGAGTCCTCATGGTGTTGACAGACAATGGACAGGTTCAGGAAAGCAGCAGAGTAGCATGGCTACAGATTATGTTGAAGAGGGAAGGGGTCTGAGCCAAGGGGAGTTTTTGGAGGAACCAGCAGAAGGGTCCACATGAATGTCCTCTAACATGCAAGTCACTGCCTGCCCATCCCACTTCCCATCCTCCTGAAGGCACTTGCACTGAAAACCAAGCAGCATCACTGGGCAACCACACCCCTAGGAGTGCAGAATGGAATTTTGCGGAGCTCTACCTTCAAAGGGTGTGAGTGGCACTCTTAGAAATATGTCTGGGCCCTCCATCCTGTTACACCCAGGTAGGGAAGAGGTGAAGAACTAGTTGATCTACCAAAGTTCCCAGCCACAACCAGAGGAGTAGAGCTCAGACCTGTTCAAGTGCTACAATTTCTCCATCTGCTGCAACTGATGTGGAAGAACAATCTGATCTAATTCAGTCTCCAGAAGAAAAACTGGACTAAGTTTTTCATTCTCTCTCTCTCTCTCTCTCCCTCCCTCCCTCTCTCCCCCTCCATCCCTCCCTCCCTCTCCCTCCCTCCCTCCCTCTCTTTCTCTCCCTGTGTGTAGGGGATTCAAAAAGCATACACGTGTGAGTTAACCATTTTTATTTCTTACAGTATCTTACCCTGTCACATCAGGTTCTTCCACACTAAGAGCTATTTCATCAGATTTGCTAAGTTATTTTTTTCTTAGGTTTTTAATTTGCTCAGTTTCCTTTTATCCTTTATTACTTTCCATAAAATCTTCACTCACACACTTTCAAATCTCCTTTCACCCTTTCTTTCTGATACTGTATACAAATACTATCATTAAAATTGATTTTTATAATTTTGTCATTTTTTTCTTTCTTTTAGAGTATATATGTATGATGTATATGTACATGCAACCGCGCATATGCTATTTTTCATTTCTTTAAATAATGTGTTACATTGAACTCACAGGTTCTCCCTCTCCCTTATAAGATTGCTTATTTGCCAGTTTTTCAAATGAATACAACTTTCTTAAACTTTTCTCACTTTCCATTTACATTTCCTTCCCAGTTTTTCATCTTTATACCCTTAGATATCACCTTTCAAACTTCCTCTACTATAGCTGGATACAAGGTCAACACTCGAAAATCAATAGCCTTCTTGTACACAAATAACAAACTCAATGAGAGAGAAATTAGGGATGCAATTCCTTTCACAATAGAATCCAAAATAATGAAATATCTAGGAATCAATCTAACAAAGAAAGTAAAAGACCTCTACCTTGAAAAATACGGCAGTCTGAAAAAAGAGATCACAGAGGATATAAGAAAATGGAAAGTCATCTCTTGTTCCTGGGTAGGAAGAAATCATAGTGAAAATGGCCATACTTCCAAAGCTGCTATATAGATTCAGTGCTATCCCAATTGAAATCCCATCAGTATATTTCACAGAACTAGAGAAAACAATTCAAAAATTCATTTGGAACCAGAAGAGACCTAGAATAGCAAAAGCAACTCTAGGCAAAAAAGACATGACAGGGTGTGTCACAATCCCCAACTTGGAAACTATACTACAAAGCCACTGTGATAAAAACAACATGGTACTGGCAAAGAAACAGACCCAAGGGTCAGTGGACTAGATTAGAAGATGCAGAAACAACTCCAGACATGCTCAGCCACATCATCTTTGACAAAGGTGCAAACCATCCTCACTGGAGGAATGATAGCCTCTTTAATAAATAGAACTAGAAAAACTGGATTTCAACCTGCCAAAGATTAAAACAAGACCCCTGTCTTTCACGATGCACTAAACTACAATCAAAGTGGACTAGCGATCCATATATTAAAACAGAAACTCTAAACTAGCTGGAAGATAATTTAAGTAAGTCTCTTGAAGACATTGGCATAGGAAAAGACATTATGAACAAAACCTCAGTAGCATGGGAACCAGCACAAAGAATCAACTGGGATCCTACCTCACTAAAGAGCTTCTGCAATGCAAGAGAAACCACCAACAGAATTAAGAGACAATGTACAATGTGGGAAAAAATTTTTATCAGCAGTTCCTCAGACAAATAACTACTGTCTAGAATATATAAAGAACGTTAAAAAATCAGACCCCCCAAATATAAAGACCCAAATCAAAAATGGGCATCTGAAATGAACAGACATTTCTCAGACAAAGAAGTAAAACCAACACATAAACCTACAAAAAATGTTCAACATCACAGGTTATTCAAGACATGCAGGTGAAAACAAGAGATTCCACCTCACCCCAGAAAGAATGGCTACTATCAGAAAATCAACCAATAACAAATGTTGGTGGGGTTATGGGGAGAAAGAAACCCTTCTCCCTTGTTAGTGGGAGTGCAGACTGGTGCAACCACTGTGGAAATCAATATGGAGATACCTCAAAAAACTAGGATCAGAGGTCCCATTTGACCCAGCTAGTCTTCTACTGAGTATCTTCCCAAAAGAATTAAAAGAATCATACCACAGCAATATATGCATGCCCATGTTTATAGCGGCACAGTTTGTAATGGCTAAAACTTGGAAACAGCCCAATTGCCCATCAACTGGAGACTGGAGAAGATGTGGTTTTTTAATAAAATGGGGTACTACTCAGTCATAAAGAATGAGACATTTATAGACATATATACTTAAATGGATGCACATTGAGGCAATACTCTTAAGTGAAATAAGTAGGACATACATGTGTAAATACCAAATAGTTTCTCTGGTGTGAGAAATTGAAAATCTAAATAAGGATCACTATGTATAATTAATAATGTGAAATACAAAGAAAAGGTCTAAAGGGGTAAGGGAAGTAGGAGGGGTAGGGGAAAAGAAGAAGGGAAAGGAAAAAATATGAGAAAAGGAAAAAATGGAACCAGTCTCTGTAAATAAGGACAGGTGGAGGGGTTGAAGGGAGGGCAGAGGAATTGGGAAAAAATGAGGACCAAGATACATCATATAAGGGTACAAGCTACCAATGATGAATGTCATCATATTGTATACCTAAAATGTACCAATAAACTTAATTTAAAAAAAGAAAAGAAGAAAAAGAAGATGCAGTATGCTGAATGATATTCACACGGTAGCCTGGCATTAGGCTATGAAACAAGTGTTACTTGAATACAACCTCCACTCAGTCTGGAAATTAAGACATTGATTACAACCACTCCTAGGGCAGAGGAGGTGAGCCACACAGGCACCAGCAGCACACACACACACACCCAGTGGAAAAGAGAAGACACATAAACAAGCCTCAAAACCAGACTTCCAGATCACCTATATCAACCCCAAAGGGAAACGAGACTGAACAATCTGATACTCAACCACCTGGACTCCCTGAACTGGCAACAAAAGAGGATCTGGGAAAAATGAAATCAGAAATAATTTCTCAGATAACAGCAAAGATAGTGCCCATAGTGCAAGACATGATCAATAAATCTAGAGAGGACATAGATAAAAAAAAATAGAGGATCTGAGGAGCATGATGGAATCCCAACATAGGAAACAAATGGAATCCATAAAACAGATGCAAACAGATTTCCAGGAGATTAAAAACTCCATTGAAAGTCTATGCAGCAGAATGAACCAATGTGAGGACAGAATTTCAGATATAGAAGATAATATTGCAATTAGTGACCAGGAAAAGAAAAACTGCTTTAAAATTGTAAGGGACCACGAGAAATTAATACACCAGCTGCTAGATGATACAAACAAGAATAACATGAGACTGATTGGAGTCAAAGAAGAAACAGGAGAGAGTGCAGATGACACAAAAAATAACTGTTCAAAGAAGTGACAGCAGAAAACTTCCCAAGCAGTGGAAAAGAACGTGACATACAGATAAGTGAGGCATATAGGACTCCAGCTAGCCTTGATCAAAAAAAATCTACACATAGGGATATCATAGTTAGGATTCCAGAAACCCAACAGAAGAACAAAATTCCACAAGCAGTGAGAGAAAAGAAGCAACTCACATACAAAGAAAAGCCCATCGGAATCACAGCAGATTTCTCAATGCAAACCCTCAAGGAGAGAAGAGCTTGGAGTGATGTATTTCAAGCCCTAAAGGAAAACAGCCTCCAACACAGAATGATGTATTCTGCAAAACTATCTTTCAAAATTGATGGAGAAATAAGATACTTTCATGATAAAGAGAACCTTATGAACTTCATGTATACCAAACCAGCACTCCAAAAAATTTTAGACACTATCCTAGGAAAAGACAATGAGGATCACAACCCCAGGAAGCCCAGCAGAATGAATCCATTGGGCCTGACAAATTAAATGCAAAGGGGGAGAATCCAACAAAAAGAAAAAGTCATGACAAGGCTTTTAAAACGTTTAACTTCATCTCCCTAATGAGTGTATAATTCAATCTTGTTATTGTACTGATTAGTATTTTTCTGATTCTAGGGTTGCACACCTTTCCTTGTGCTGTACTGGCTATTTATCATCTTCTTGTGTCTACTTTTTAATTGGGTTGTCTATTAATGAGCTGTAAGAGTTCTTTATATATTCTGGTCATAGGTTATATGCATTGTAAATATGGTCTGTTTAAGGACTACTTTTCATTTTAACAATATTATTTAAAGTTCTACATTTTGATGGAATCTCATTTATCAATTTTTTTCTTTTATACATCATGTTTTTTGTATCCTAGGAAGTTCTTGCCTACCCTAAATTCATAAATTTTTTCCCTTTTAATTTCTTCTTAAAGTCTTATACTTTTAAGCTTTTATATTTAGGTTCATAGATCCTTTCAAGTTATTTTTATGTATGGAAATAAAGGGTTGAGGTTAATTTTTTATATACGGATACCAGGTGTTCTAGTGCCATTTGCTGAAAACACTATCTTTTCCTCGGCTCTTGAATTGAGTTTATTTTCTATAAAATGTTAATGTTAAATAATCTTTCAAAACTCAGTGAACCATATGTGTGGTTCTCTTTCTAGATTCTCTGTTTTATTCCAATGATCTGTATGTCTTTCCTTACACCAACACTGCCTTGATTACTGTAGCTTTAGAAGAAGCCTTAAAATGAGGTACTAAACATCTTCCAACACTGTTCTTTTTCCTTTCTTTCTTTTTTTTTTTTTTTACTTTTCTAGGTCTTTTGTACTCCTACATAACTTTTAAATTTCCATATTCTTTATTTATAGCAAGTATTCATAGACCTGAATTTATATATATACCTTGTGTTTCTAATCCTGCTAAATTCAAATACAAGTTCTAGGGGCTCCTAGAGATTTCTTAGTATTTTCTCTGCAGATGATCGCTTCATCTACATATGAAGATTTTGCTTCTACCTTGCCAATCCTGTCATAATTGTGTCATTTTATTGCCAGACTATTTTGGTTTAGGCCTATGTTTCAAAGTTTAATGGACAGATGAAGAGGAGGCATATCTGCCCTTTTTCCCCACCTTAGGGAGAAAGCATTGTATCTTCTCCATTCATATAATGTGTTCTCACTGAAAGTATGGAGTACATGTGTTTAATCTGTTGAGAAGGTTCTGTTCTACTCCTAGTCTCCTGATAGCTTTTACCATGAACAGCTGTGGAATTTAGTCCAATACTTTTTCTCCAACTAGTGACAGGATCATATGGCTTTTTCCTTTCCTCTGTTAAAATGACTTTGGGGGGTGGATCTTCCAATGCTGAACCAACACTGCCATCCCTATAACAAAACCACTTTCTACATCCTGCCAGATCTGACTTCTAATAGTTTGTTTTGTTAAACAAACTTCTATCTATGTTCATATTTTTTTCTTTTATTATCTTTATCCAGTTTTAGGATTAGCACAATGTTGAGTTCCTAAAATGAGGGGAGAAGTGTTCCTTTTTTTCTGCTTTAAATGTTTTATATAATTTATCATTTAAAATATATATGAGCCTGTTGTTGTCATGTTGGTAGGTTTTCAAGCTAGGAATATACTTTCTTTAATAGATGCTTTTCAAATTTTATATTTCCTCCAGAGTCAGTTTCATTAATTTGTGTTCCAAGGTACTTCTTAGAAGTTGTCAAATTTATTTCAAAAAAGATTTTGAAATATGCTTTCTATATCCTTTTAAATTCTGTAAAATCTGTGGTAATGTCTCCTAGATCTTGATATTGTAATTTTAAAAATGTATAATTGATATTATGTCATAGGTAGAAAAGGTCCAAAGGAGCAGGGGAAGTGGGATGGGCAGGGGAAAGGAAAGAAGGGAAAAGAAAAAATATGAGAAAAGGGAAAAACTGGAAACAAAGTCTTTGCAAATAGGGAAGGATGGAGGATGTGATGGGAGGGCAGGGGAATGGGGAGAAAATAAGAAACAAGATACATCATGTGCAGATACAAGATCCCAATGATGAATGTAACTGTATTCTACACCTAAAATGTACCAATAAACTTAATGGCGGGGGGGGGAAGACACTGATTTCATATTTCTGCTCTTGCTCAATTTCATATTTATACCTACTGAATAAATCAAATTAAAAGAAGCAAATATTTTTGATGGCAAATACACTGCAGAGAATTATTCTAAGTGATTCTTTCATACCAGCTATTATCAGAAGATAGATATCATTTAGTTTTATTACTCAGAATGGAAAAATACATGTCCTAAGATGCAAAATGCCATATATTATAGATTCCACTGATATGCACTACATACAATAGTCAGATTATCTTTTCCAATACATTTTTACGGGTACAGTAATTGTGCATTTTGTAGGTTCATGTGGACTGCAACACATGTAATTGTCCAATGAGTAAGGATCAGATCAGGATAATTGGAATATCCTTCACCCTGGGCAGCATTTCACTGTGTTGAGAACACAGAACATCAACTCTCTTAGCTACTGGGAAATATTAATCACTTGTGTCAACCATAGTTGTCTCACTATGCTGGGGGACATGAGAGTCATTCCTTCCACCCACCTGCAAACTGGACCCCCTTAAAAGAGGAACATCTAGGAAGAAAATGATGGCAGCTGGTCTGGGGAAATGGGAATCTTGGGAGTGACTAACAGGGAGAAGGCTTCACTGTAGGTGCTGGAAGCTCTATGAGGATGGCAAGGACAGCTGCACAGCCATGGCAATGTGCTTGAGGCTGCACTACCCATGTACACATTGATTTACATGATGCAAATATGTGAGTATAGGCTGCTGCAACTTGTTTTCAGGATCGAGTACATAACACTGAGAACTCAGATTGCTTCCTTGTACTCCAGCCAGGTGGTAATACCCACCTGAGATTTTTCTTCAATTTACTGCTGACCAGACTTTCAAGTGACAAATATTTAGGTTTGGTTTGCATGGAGGGACCCCATGCTCACACCAACAGGTTCCTTGTAATTCTCAGCAAAGGACAAGAGCATGATAGGGTGTCATGAATTCAGCCCAAGAGTCACCCCTCCGGTGGGGTGGCAACCCTAGCACAGAGTGCAGGACCTAGACTCAAACACTGAGGCTATAAGATCAGTCACAGCCTCTAAGGGGAAGGGAGGTGAGTAGAAAGAATACCAGAAGTGAGACTCCCATAGGCCAACAATGGCCCCAGGAGGAACCAAACCTCCTCAGGCAGAAAGAGACAGGGCTGTGTCAGCAGTTAACTCTCCTGTCCACCCTGGCCCTCTTCAGTGCAGATGCAGATCTGCAATGAAATTTTTTGGATCTTAAGGTGGCCCAAGCATGTTTTTATCACCCATGGTGGCCATGAACCCTAAGGGGCTGCCTGAACTGTTCAGGGGCCACATGCGAAGTTTGAACAGAGAGGGTTGGGTGCAGTAATGAAGCTCTGAATCAGCTGCCCACTGATTGCCCCTTTGAGACCTGACAGGCACACACAGTGCTCTAAGCCTCAGGACACCAGAGGCCTGACCTCTGTTCACTGCTGGATCTCAGGCATTTGATAATGCCAGCACATACTTTCCACCACAGACACTGTAAGCAAGGTACATGAGTCACTGAAGTCACCCATGTTGGGGTCTGTGTGCAGCAACAGGTATTCAGAGTCCTGCACCCAGGTCTCCATCCCCTCTATGCCTGGACTCGATTCTCTAAACCTGCATTACATCCTGTGGGAACTCCTTCAGCCTGTCCTGCTGTGACTTTGGTCAAATGCAAATATATGTGGAGACAGAGGAGAGAGGACACTGCCTGAAGGAGAGAAGGAGGTATGATTATGAGCACCACCTACTGAAAAGGGAATCTGATTTCATCATTGGGAAACACTTATTTTTATTTTGTCCACCAGGTTGCAAGACACAGACTGATGTGTGAGAAGTGACAAAGGTGGCCATGGTACCTAGGAAAGGATGCATGATGATTGATTGCTACGCAGGAAACATGTTATAATTTTCACTTATATTTATTTCTGACTCTTCCTTTGAATGCCTGTGAGCTTTGTAATGTGCAGTCAGTGCAAACATAATTAGGAAATGTAAAGAACACACATGATCAAAAGATTGCTCAAGTATGATTTACTGCTAGGTAGGAATACACAGTCACAAACTATCAGAAGCCACAGGAGAAAGAGGCTGGCTCTGGGTGTACTGGACCCACTGGAGAACACTACATCATCCAGGCACGGACAGGACAATTCTTTTCTGGGTTATTGCATTCCACCACAGTGTAGGCACACCTCTCCTTGTGGAAGATGGCTTGGCATTTGACTTTGTCATAATCCTCATGTATGTAAACTCTATCATGGAGACAAGATCAAGGCTTGTCAGAAGGATGAAGACACCAGCAACTCCACCTTGCAGCCAAGCCAGCTCTGTACAGGAAGCAGCCAACATGCCAGCTGGCTGGAATCCCATTCATCAATCTAGGACACTGCTTTATTGGCACCTCAAGAGTGAGATCCCGGCCTCCTAGACTTACCTATCCCACAGAGTCACATAGGCCATCACTCACATGGATGCCAGACTCCTCCCTGCATACACAGAAAGCAGGGGACACTCTGACAGGGCATTGGCAGGTCAGTCAAATGCCAGGGCAGGGAAGCCTTGCCCAGCCCAGCCCTTCCCATGTGTCCTGTTCAGAAAGTGTCCAGCACTGCTGCAGCTGGGGTGTGGGAGGGAAGGGCTGTCTCTGAATGTCATGGAGGCCTGGTACCTGAGGAGCTAACTCCACCAACAGTAGCAAGGAGCCACCCACACCAGGGTCACAGCATCCAGGGAAATGATAATAAAACATGGGTCACTTTTTCAGGACCATTAACTGCACACTGAGTACAGCACAGATTAAGGCTTCCATCTCATGGCCCTGGATTTCAGCCATCCTATTTGGACAGAGCCACTTGGGAAAATGTTTCCTTCCATGAGATGGCCATGGATTTGTTTTTTGTTGTTTTTTTTAAAACAAAAGACAGTGTTATGTAACTCCTCTTCTGCAGCTGTCCTATGCAGTGTCTCCTCAATGCTAATTGCTGTCCCCCTGGACAATGACACTTTTAGCAGTTGGGGTGTAATGGGAGGGCACAAACATCTGCTCCCAGGGACCAGGATACTGGGCACTGACATAGGTGACCAAGCACAGCAGCCACCTTTGGATCATTGTCTTGTGAGTTGCAGCAATTTTAATCATTTACTGGGCTCTATGGTTCTGATGTAGTCAACTATGGTATGATTAAGTTGCATTGCAAAATATTTTGAAGAAGTATGATGTGATCATATGGTAATGATACTGGAATATTAACTGGACAAATCCGACCTCAAATGGCAATACAATGTTTCATATCCACTACACAAAAGAAAATGAGTGTAGAAAAAAAGCAGAAATTAGGATGAAATGTTAAGGTTTTTATGTTTATTCAGTGAAAGTATAAGTAAGTTTTCCCTGTTGTTTGTACTTTTTAGTAGTTTGATACCTAGTATGTTTTCATTTACACATAGAAGAAAATGTCATTTCATTTTTAAACCTTAAAAGCTTGGGTGCAGGTGGAGTGGTGAAATGGTGCATGCACCGTGGAAAACACCCCAGCAATTCCTCAGAAGTTAGCCCCATAGATCCATGTGGTCCAGCAGTTCCACTCTCAGTACAGAGCCCCAAAGATTGGAAAGCAGTGGACAGGAATGAGGAGTGAAAAGGACACCTTACATGGCTGAAAGTTTTGGTCTGATGTCATTAGAAACATTAGGACAAAGCCAGGCAAGGTGCTGGAGGTCTGTAATCCCAGCTACCTGGGAAGCTGAGGGAGGCAGGTTGCAAATTGAAGGCCAAGAGGCAGGAGAACCAGTGAAAATAAAAATAAAAACAAAAACAAAAAATACTACTCAAAAAAATTGGAAAATAATGGTGATGGTTTCAAAATAGTGTGAATGTACTTTATTTCACTAAATTCTATGATTTAAAAATAGTTAAAATAGAAGATTTTATGTAATGTAAGTTTATTTCCAAAATGATTAAAATACATTTGCAAGTTATTTTTAGGATATGAAAATGCATAATTCTGCCATCTGTGTTCAGGACCAACTTGCTGGGACACAGAGCCATCACTGGATCCAAATTTAACTCCACCCTAACGTAGCATGGAAGGGGACACAGCTGGGAGAGACTTAGTAGGGACATCATGGTCACCAGATGGTCAGCTGCTCAGAAATGAGGCTGGGTGAAATTGAGCTTGTGCCTCCCTCACTGTACTCCGGGAGCTGTGTCTGGGCATGGTTGGACCTGGGCACAATGGAGGCCAGGACACCTCCCTTCCCTGGCCAGAAAGCCCCAGCCTGGGGCTGACACTCTGATGACATGGATATATGGGCAGTGTCCTGCAGAGGTGCCATGGTGCCAAATCTTGTCCCACAGAAGCTGAGCTAGATGGGTACTGTGCCACACCCCAAATAAAAATGAAAGATCATGAGAAAACAGACATGGTGAGAACTGAGGCAGAACCAGGGAAGCAGGAGCTAGTTCTCATATTGGGGGTAAATGAGCACCTGTTCCATGGTGGACCAGTGTGACACATGGGGCAGGAAATACAGCAGAAAGAAAGAAAAGTGCCCCTAGAACCCTGACCATATACCAATCACTACCCTAGATATGTGACCACAGACCAAGCCCAGAGAAGCTGTCATGTTCTTACTGGGTGAATGGATACCTGCAGAATCTCACTCAGTTCTCACATCCATCTGATAACGACTACCTCAAAATGAGGAAAGTGAGGCCCAGAGAAGCTGAGGAACTCCCCCTGGATCACACAGTGACTATAAAAGGGAAAGAAAATTCAAATTCAGGTCACTGCGACTCCAGCATCAAGCCTCTTTCCTCATCACTACTAGGATCAGCCCTTACTCTTCTGAACCCAAGTCTCCGGGAACCACAGAGGAGGGTCCTAAAGACATGTTGAGATGATCCCACACTGAAGGGCAGTATATGCTCTGGATACAACAAGGGAGCCCTCTTTTATGAGGAAGGAATGGTCGATCAGCTCTGACTCTGGCCAGGACACAACCACACCTCAGAGTCAGACTGTCACTTCCTATGAAGACACAGGGAAATAGCCAGCTCCAGGAAACCAATGCAGTTGTAACAGGCAATAGCCAGCCACTGCAATGCTTAGAAGACTGCACCATGCCCCAGTCTAGACATTGGACTTGTCTTCTGATCCACTGTGCATTGACCATTAGCCCTCTCAATCAATGTAGTCTGACTTTCCAGACACTTTACCTCTCATCTGATTCAGGTGTTCTCTTTAAATCACCTGCACACTCTTCTACCTATGGGATTGACATAAGACTCTGAGACTCCTGGTTATAAAAAGATTCAGAGGTAAAGTTGATAAATACTACTGCACATCAATGCTTCTAAAACAAGGACACACGTTTTGAGCACAGATATAGCTCAATGGTAGAGCATTTCCATTCATGATGTCTTGGGTTCATCAGCAATCCAACAAAGCAAATGCTACTCCTTTTCTTGGAAAACATTACAAGCCAGAGACTGGTGGCATGGGACTGCAGCTATCTGTGAACTATCTCCCCAATGGATACATTTTTGTCATCCACAAAAACCCAGCCAAAACATCTGCATGAATTTTGCCTGCCCTGAGTTCAAGTCTAGGCATGAAACAACACGGGGTTTGCAGGACAAAGTGCACTGCAGATCATCCCTGACACCTTCCACCTCTTCTCTCTGTGTGCACAGGAGTCCAGGTAAACCTCCAGGGTGAAGGCTCCAGTGACTCTCAGATCAAATTCTAGAAAAGCATCAGTTCCCTTGGATACACTTTCCTGTCCTCAGGAACCGAAGTGCATATGGGTATGTCAGAATTAAGTTGCAGATCAGTGAATGTGCATATTAGGACAACAGAGAGAACTCAATTAAATAACCTAATGCAGAACCTCAAGCTCTGAAAAAAAGAAGAGCATAAGAAACCCAAAGCTCCTACAAGAAAGGAAATTATAAAAATCTGAGCAGAAATCAATGCAGTAGAGTCTAAGAGAATGATACAAAAAATCAATGAATCAAAGAGTTGTTTTTTGAAAGAATAAATAAAATCGATAAGTCTTTAGCCAATCTTATCAAAAAAAGGAAAGAAAAGGCTCAAATCTGTGCAATTAAGAATGAAAAAGGTGAAGCCACAACAAATCCAGCAGAAATCCAGAGAACCATCGATACCTACTTTGAGAACCTGTACTCTAATAAAATGGAAAACACAGAAGAAATGGACAGATTCCTAGATACATATGAATTGCCAAAATTAAATGAAGAAGATATAGAAATTCTAAACACCCCAATTATAATGAGTGAAATTGAAAATGTAATAAAAAACTTACCAACAGAGAAAAGCCCAGGTCCTGATGGCTTCACTGCTGAATTCTACAAGACATTTAAAGAAGAACTATTGCCATTACTCTTTAAACTCATCAAGGAAATTGCAAGGGAAGCAAGGCTTCCAAATTCATTCCTGGAAGCAAGTATTACTTTGATCCCAAAACCAGGGAAAGACCCAACCCAAAAAGAGAACTACAGACCAATCTCCCTAATGAACATAGATGCAAAAATCCTCAACAAGATACTGGCAAACAGAATACAGAGTGTCATCAAGAAGATGATACTCCCTGACCAAGTCGGATTTATCCCAGGGATGCAAGGATGGTTCAACATCTGTAAATCAATAAATGTAATACACTATATTATCAGAGTCAAGGACAAAAACCATATGATCATCTCAATAGACGCAGAAAAAGCATTTGACAAAATCCAACACCCATTCATGATAAAAACCCTACAGAAAATTGGATTAGAAGGTCTTTATCTCAACTTGATTAAGGCTATCTATGAAAAACTAACAGCCAACATCATACTGAATGGTCAAAAACTGAAAACTTTCATGCTAAAGTCAGGAACAAGACAAGGATGCCCACTATCACCACTCCTGTTCAATATTGTTCTGGAAGCACTAGCCATAGCAATTACAAAAGAGAAAGAAATAAAAGGAATAAAGATAGGAAAGGAAGAAGTGAAACTGCCATTATTTGCTGATGGTATGATATTTTACATAGAAGATCCAAAAAACTCAGTCAAAAGTCTTCTAGACCTAATTGACAGATTCAGTAGAGTAGCTGGATACGAGGTCAACACTCAGAAACAATACCTTTCTTATACGCAAATAGCAAACCCATTGAGAGAGAAATTCAGGAAATAATTCCTTTTACAATAGCATCTAAACAAATGAAATATCTAGGAGTCAACCTAACAAAGGAAGCAAAAGACCTCTACACTGAAAACTACAGCATTCTGAAGAAGGAGATTGAAGAGGATATAAGAAAATGGAAAGGTATCCCTTGTTCCTGGGTAGGAAGAACCAATATAGAGAAAATGGCCATACTTCCAAAACTATTATATAGATTTAATGCAATGCTGATTGAAATTCCAAAAATATACTTTACAGAACAAGAGAAAACAATCCAAAAATTCATTTGGAAGCAGAAGAAACCTAGAATAGCAAAAGCAATTCTAGGCAACAGAGACATGGCTGGGGGCATCACAATCCCCAACTTGAAAATATACTACAAAGCTACTGTGATAAAAACAGCATGCTACTGGCAAAGAAACATCCCCAAACGCCAGTGGAATAGATTAGAAGATGCAGAACCAACTCCAGACATACTCAGCCACCTCATCTTTGACAAAGGAGCCAACCACCCTCATTGGAGGAAAGATAGCCTATTTAATAAATGGTGTTGCAAAAACTGGATTTCAACCTGCCAAAGATGAAAACTAGACCCATACCTATCACCATGCACTAAACTAAGATCAAAGTGGATTAAAGATCTAAATATTGAGAGAAATACTAAACTTGCTGGAAGATAAGTTAGGTAGAACTCTTGATGACATTGCCATAGGAAAAGACTTTATGAACAAATCTTCAGTAGCACGGGAACTAGCACAAAGAATCAACAACTGGGATCTCATCATGAAAAACTACCAACAGAACTAAGAGACAACATACAATGTAGGAAGAAATTTTTAGCAGCAGTACCTCAGACAAAGGTCTACTATCTAGAATATATAAAGAATTGAAAAAAATCATTCCTCCCAAATTCAAAGACCCAATTCAAAAATGGGCATCTGAAATGAACAGACATTTCTCAAAGAAGTAAAAACAGCAAATAAATATATGAAAAAATGTTCAACATCACTGGTCATTTGAGAGATGCAGATGAAAACAACACTGAGATTCCACCTCACCCACAAAGAATGGCTGCTATCAAGAAATCAACCAATAACAAATGCTGGTGGGGGTGTGGAGAGAAAAGAACCCTTCTCCATTGTTGGTGGGAATGTAGACTGGTGCAACCACTGTAGAAATCAGTATGGAGATACCTCAAAGAACTAGGGCTACAGGTCCCATTTGACCTAGCTATTCCCCTACTGGGAATCTTCCCCAAAGAATTAAAAGAATCATACCACAGAGATATATATGCACCTATGTTTATAGCGGCACAGTTTGTAATAGCTAAAGCTTGGAAACAGCCCAAGTGCCCATCAACTGGAAACCGGATAAAGAAGAGGTGGGGTTTTTTTATAAAGTGGAGTACTACTCAGCCATAAAGAATGGGAAACTAGAGATATTTATAGCTAAATGGATGCATATTGAGGCCATACTCTTAAGTGAAATAAATAGGACACACATGTGTAAATACCAAATAGTTTCTCTAGTGTCAGAAATTGAAAATGTAAATAAGGATGAAAATGATTAAAATGAATAATTGATAATTTTAAATAAGAAAAGGTCCATGGGTTTGGGGATGGCTGGAGGGGAAGGGGAAAGGGAAGAAGGGAAAGGAAAAATTATGAGAAAGAAAAAAAATGGAATCAAAGTCTGTGTAAGTAGGGAAGGGTGGAGGGGGTGAAGGGTGCACAAGTAATGGGAGAAAAAATAAGAACTAAGATACATCATGTTCTGGTACAAACACCCAATGATAAATGTAAATGTATTTTATACCGAAAATGAACCAATAAATATATATATATAAATAAAAATAAATAATAAAAAAATAAAGTCTTTTCCTATGCCACTGTCAAAAAAAAAAAGAATTAAGTTGCAGATCATGTTTTAAAAACAGCTAAAGAGAAATAAAACTGAGAAGAAAGCAAGCTAGGATTCCATCCATGGGTGAATGGGTAAGCAGGAAAAAAGCAGTTATGTGCATTAAAATTTATTCCAATTTGCCCTAACATTTAATTTGCCTAATGAACAGAAAGGGCTTTTCTTCACCCTATGAAAAAGTAACAGGAAAAAAACAATACAAATAATTTAAAATTTAAAAATGAAAAAATGTGAACACAGCAAAAGAAGGGCAAAATCATAATAAACTTCAAATCTGAATTTTTATATCATTTCAGGATTTAAGTGTCTCTGAACAATTAAAGGTTTACATTTCCAAGAACAAAAAAACAGCCCAGCATAAAAGTATGCTGAAGTCTACACAAAATTATCATGAGGAAAATTATTTAACGGGATGAACCATTTTAGATGAAAGAATTATGTATATTAGTTCGGAGGTATATTTTATATAGCCAGCTAGAGAAAAATGTCTAAAGGTAGTATAACTATGTTAAAATGAAACTGTTTTTAAAAATAAAGTTTAGTAACAAGTATAGAAAATAAAAAATATAAAAAAATTTAGAGGGTAAACTTCCATGAGATCACAGTCATAATTCAACTCAAACTCAGCATTTTTCCTCTAATATACTATTCCTACGCCCAAACAAGCAATCTAAGATAAGCAGTTACATTTAAACTGTGGCAAAAAGAAGTGTCTGAGTGAGGCTGGGATTTTTTTGTTTTTAGTTTATGCTTAATACACAATATAAAGAGAATTTTGCCATTGACAGGGGCTTGAAATTCAAACTAGCTCTATGTCGTTTTATTATTTCTCCCTCCCTTGCTCCATGAAGAGCGACTTCTCCAGCTGCACCTCATTGGGACCACACACTCCTCTCCGGGTCTGTAGGAAATCCTCAGTTGGGAATGCTTCCTTTCCCTTTGAGGATAGGTAGGGTGCACCTTTAGAGAAGCCCTCTGCAACATTAAAGATAAAAGAGCCACACCGCACCTTGAATCGAACTCCTTCCTCTAAAACAATGTAGCCTCGGGAAGGGGTCAGGTCCTGGGACTCCGCAGAGGAGTTGGCCTCGGTCACCGGGAACTTCACGGTCACGGTCCCGAACAGCCCCTGCGCGGGCTCCCAGACCACAGACAGCACTGCCTCGCTCTGCTGCATGGAGAGGGAGACCGAGGCGGCCACTGGCTCTCTCAGGAAGAGGCGCTCGCTGTTGTTGAAGGACAGGACTCCGGGGCCATCGTCGTTAGCGAGTAAAGTGACCAGGTCTGCGAGGGCGAGGAGCGGAGGTGAGCGGAAACAGCGAGCTCTGAATGCCAGAGGAGCGTGGTTGTGTCATTGGAAATGAGGCCTATTCGTTACCTAAAGCCATTATTTTACGTAAGTTTTTCTCTTTAAAAAGAGGAAAATTGGGGGCTCAGTGGTTCTGCTGCCTGCCTCGCAAGCGCAAGGACCCGAGTTGGATCCCCGGTGCCAAAAAAACAAAACAAAACAAAACAAAACAAAAGAGGAAAATTGTCTAAAGCATTTAATAAAATTCCATATTCCCTCGTGATATAAAAACAGTCTGTAATCTTGGAAGAGAAGGCATGTTTGTCAAGCTAGTGGAATGGCATCTCCCAGGAGTCACTAGCAATACCCCATTTAATGCTCAAAGAGCAAAACCATTGCCATTAGAAACAGAAACAACACACGCAGCGGCATCTCTCCTCCCTGCTCAGGCAGCAGAGTCCTAGGGCTATCGCCCAGGAAACTGGCACAAAGAATGGAAAGGAAGGGCCAAACTGTCACTATTTTCTAAATGAAATGTTTGTCTACTAAGAAAATGTACAAGAAAAAAATTATTATGAGTCAAAAACAGAGGCTTAGAAATCCCCAAATATCAAGAGCTTTCTATTTTTACAATCATTAATAAAAATATTAGTAACTGCAACAACCAATACTATCAACAACTTACTAACTTTCTCATCCATATATTTAATTTTCACAGTAACTCTACAAGGTAGATTGTATGATTATTCCCATCTCACAGAACCTATAGCTAAAGCTGTCTGAGGTTCAAAAGCTAGGAAGCGGCAGAGCCAGTGTGCAAGGCCAGGATTGCACACGTAGAGGAAAACACAGGTACAGACTCACTACATATCTGTGCACTGGCTATGAGGGTCTAAACAGGAAGACAAGGGGCCTCGTTCGTGCAGGAACACACCCGGATGGCATCACGAAAACGCTAAGAGCCACAGGAGAAAACCCCAGCACTGCAATGTGCAGCTGTGGCGGATGCTGGTGCACACTCCAATGTCCCTGTCCCGACCCCTTCTTGGGCACACGCAGCAGTCCCTACCTGCCCAGTGCTCGCTCTCTGCACCCGAGGACAACGCTGACCTGTGAGAGTGAGGCCAGCCCTGCTGCAGATGCTGGGCCCCGAACTCCCAAGAGTGGCCCTCAGACTCCGAGGGGCAGGAGGCAGCGGCCTCCTCCTTCGTAAGGGGATGCCCGAGCTTCGTCCAGCTGTGTCACAGGACATCGGCAGGACCGAGAGCTGCCGGGCTCTACCTCATCTTTCATCAGCTTTGGATCGATGCAAAAGAACTTCACACTGAAACCCAATGCCTAATGGTGTTTCATTCTCTCCATGATGGCAGGGCACTGCTTTATACCATTTAGGACAAAAATAAGGTTGTATCCTTGTCTCACACGCTACTAATGAATAAATTCTTTCCATGTTAAATAGTAAATGTAAAGAAAAACTACGATAAAGTATATTTTTCATAACTATTGTATTTTCTAATATTATAATGTAAAATATTTTAGAGTGGATGGAAAGAAATAAGTAGCATTTAACAAATTATTAGAAAATATTTGATACTTTACGTTTTAAAAAAAACCCTTTTAATAAAAGGCTTCATAATAAACTTAAAAGACGTATGCCAGTGCAGGAGAAATATCTGTGATATATGTATGCAGTGAAAGACTGAATTTAGATACTAACAATTTTCCTATAAACCAATACAAACACAAGCCACGGGAAAGTCCACAAAGATCCTAAAAACCAGGGTCACACAAAGGAAAAAGAACAGAGCCAAACCCACTAATGAAAGGAAAATGAAGAAAAATGCATAAAAATGTACAATATGACCACGTATCTTTCATTTGTTGGAATCAGTATAAAAATTTTAAGACAAAAGCAGTTGCTAGTGAGGACATGGGGCAATAGCCCCAGTGCCCAGGGCCGCGGACACGACAGAGGCGGTGACCCTGTCCCTCACTCAGCACCCACTGCACTTGACCCGGAGTCCTGACTGTCCCCGCTTACAAAGACGCAGGCACAGGCGCATTTAGTAAAGCTTTTGGAAATGACCAAAAGGTCCATTAATCAGGCATGGTTTAAGACATATCTACTTTCAAAGCAGGGCCGGGGATTTAGCTCAGTGGTTCCGGTGCCTGCCTCGCAAGCGCAAGGTCCCGAGTTTGATCCCTGGTACAAAAAAAAAAAACCAAAACACCACACAAAGCAATTATTGTTTCCATAAAAGTTTTAAAAATAGAAAATTACAAGCCTAATGTAAGCTCAACAGAGTGCAATGACCTCCCTCACTGTGGTGGGCAGTAACCTATATGATCCCAATCAGAATTATCTCTAGACTTCTTTAGGAATACTTGAATTTAAGTGTCCTCTCTTTCCTGTTATGTGGAACACAGAAAAAAGATGCTGAACACCATCTGTCTTGTAACAGTGAGTAATCTTGGCTTTGGGATGAAGCTATTTCCAAAAGGGCCAGGAGATGAGAGAAGACCTCGGAGTCTGGAAGGATTAAGTCCTGGTCCTACCTCATCTAAGGCCATATATCTCTGAATGCTGATTAAATCCATTTGAATTGAATTTTGAATTGCTCACACATAGACAATTCTTAACCAGCACATGGTGTCCCTTCCCAAAATCCTGTACCTGTAACTCTCTATGTTCTACAAGAAAATCATTTCATCTCAAACATATGCTCTCTGAACATGAAACAACAGCCACACCCTTGAAAACAGGTTTCTGCAGTTAGAAATAATCAATTTATTTTATCAACACACCAATAAATAGAATACAGTAAAAAAGGTAAAGATCAATCTTTGGTTACTCAAAATTCTTTCATATTTTTCAAATATAAAAATCAAACTTCTTTCCACAGAAAGGGCATTAATGCTAGGAATTCAAAGGTTAATTAACTTAAAATCCCCAAGAAGCGAGTTTTTAAGAGCCCTTCTAACCCGATGTTCTGTATGTTCACACGGGTTCCTCCTTTATTCTTCCTTTACCTTCTCTAAGTAGCACCTAATAAGCAGTGAAATAGGATAGGGTAGGTTTTAGTAACAATGTCACCCCATTCCAAATGAAGAATTAGGGCTGCAGTGGTCCCAGAGATCAATACCCCACCCACCGCTCTACGCAGAATACTGTGGTGTCAGGGGAGACTGAGAGAAACACCTTTGTCACTCCTGCAGCTAAGGAGGAAACGAGAGCAGAACTGTATTCTGAAGGGGAGATGCCTGCAAATTAAATCCAACTGTGATATTTGAGGAAATACTTTAATATTACCTTTAGTATCAACCTACTTTTGTTTATTAGCATAAACACACACAGGATAAAGCACCATTTCACTGCCACACACACATTCTGAAATGCTTATTAAAACATCTTCTATTTTGAGTACAGAAATCTCTTGTCCCCGTACTGGGGAAGCCAGCATGATGGAGAGGGTTACAGATAAAGAGACCATTGATTACCTATTGTATTTTTCCCCAGCTCCACTCCAGGAGAAGGATTTGTTAATATGAGCTGAAAGTTTTCATCTCCTTCTGGAACATCATCGTCCAGAATCACAATGTCTTATACCTTTCTTCATCAGCAAAATGAAGAATCTGGCCAAAAAGGTAAAAGGAAACAGTTTTATATTTAAATATACCCTGAGGCTTTATAAAATGTTTGAAAAGAAATACAATATAGTTGTAAATGTAAAGAATAAGCTACTTTACATGAAATCCTTTTTAAAAGTTTTTGCATGATACCTTTTTAATTTAAATGGACAATATTTTATTTTAAAAATCAAAGATTAGAGAGGAAAAGAAAAAAGATTATGGAGGAAGAGACAAAGTAAAACCTACTTAAAACTACTAAAGGTGTTTCATAAGTTCAAAGAAAAACAAGTTAAAATGTTCAAGGAGCATAAGAAAAACTGTGAGGTCATTTTATGATATAAATTCTTTAATACAAAATACTGTGTCCTCCAGTATCAAATACTGTGATAAAATAGTTCATGAATCTTTCGAATAGTACTAAAAATTCAAATTACATTATTTGCTAAAATAGTGCAATAAGTGAATCTACCCTATGGAAATATTTTTTCCCGACTTACTGTGGAACAGTTTATATAACAGCTCATTAAGGTTAATTTATTTATGCAAGACCTAAGTCATGATAATTCAGAAGAAAGAACAATGATAAAGTAATTCATAAAAGTCACCCCCGATCACCACTGGCACCTACCACTGGGGAGAAGATGTAATCCAGCCCCAGCTGGGCTTCCAAATTCTGGGCGTACATGAACAAGGACACCTGGCCCAGAGCCTCTCTTCTCCTCTCGGCAGCCAAGGTCACACTTCCATGCGATTCGCTTACTTCATATCTATCAAAGAACAAAGAGAATGCGCATCCTGTTTCTCCTACAAACTTCTCCATGGGAGATAGTAAGCCCAGGAAATGCCCTTCACACAGCCTGGTGCTTACCTGCTACGCTGCCACTCGATTACACCTTGGGCACCATCATTGGCATCAATAATAATTTGTGCAGTCAAGCCTTCTGCATCTGAAAAAACACAGACACATACTTTAAAATGAATATAAATTTATTAATATCAATCTTACTTAAAATTCCCTTTAAAAGCACGGTTTGATACAGAATTTAGACAGTCTCTTTGAGATAATATAATTCCTAATATACAGCTATTGTTGATGTGACTCAGAAGATGTTTCTAGAAAGCAAAGGCACAAACGCTTATAGTGTCCATAAAAGGACACTCTTGCTTGTAAGAGCCACTGAGATATAAAAATTCAACCAACTAAAAACAGCAAGAAATAATAAGCAGTGGAGCACATGGCTTTATTTCTATTATTTTAATTTTTTAAAAAATTGACACCTTTATAATATCACCACTTTGGGAGGGAGGGAAAATGGGCACCATTGGAAGGAGAAGGGCAAGCAAAGAGGAAAGAGAAATGGGAAAAGGAAGGTGGGGGGTGATGCAGAAAGAACAGGTGTGAGACAGAACCAAGAGGGACAGGAATACAAACTAGACAGGAGGAAAGAAGGGAAAGGGAGAGTAAAAAGGGACAAATGACACAAACTTCTCTGAACCTTTTTATCCTGTATTCTGTGAATTAAGTGTAGTATGTTATTCATACAGTACCTATTACTCAATCTTGAAATAGTAACTCATCTTGTTGCTGGTGCATGTTAATTTTTTCAAAAAACTGTTTGTCCTTTATCTTAGTTCAGGGTACTCCCCACTCTGCCACCGTGGGGAAGAAGGAGGGAGAGTGTAATTTTCTCTAGACCAGTGCTGGCAAACCTTTCAGACCTTTCAGTGATAACACGAGCCGCAAGTGTCTGGAGAGAACAGAAAATCGGGACCTGCGCCCATCGAACAAGAGGCTAAAAAACAGAGATTCTAAAACCAGACCACGCTGTTAAGAGCATCGCTCTACCACTTCCTAGTGGCATGATTTGGAGCATATTGCTCCAATTCTCTCAGCCTCTGCTCCCATATCTATAAAATGGGAAGAAGATGCAAACCAACAGGAGCTCGGCAGAAGTCAGCAACTCCAGCTACACTCAGTGTGAGCATGGGAATTAGGAAGGCTGTCATTAGTTTCTTAGTGTGAACAATAATCATCTTGCAATAATCCTTGATGTAAACCATCTAGTCCTTGGAGCTTTCTAGTTTCTTTTACAAAAGAACCAAAACCAGCCAAATACTACTATCTAGGAAAACGATTATTTCAACGTTTGCAAAGTTGTCACTCTGAGAGATGGAAGGGAATGAGGAATGCTGTTCCTCAGGTCACTGCATTTGTCCAGCTTCTCTTCTAACCCATGTTGATCTTCCCCATGTCCAGCCCACCTTCTACCGGAGACCCTCAGTGCTGCTCACTATCGCCCCCTACTGGGCAATCGCACCTACCGACAATCCAAACTGCAAATAGGAGTTTGTGTCCGAAGGATACATTACTTTTAAAGAAATTTACGTAAATTTGTAACAAGGTCCAAGTTTCACCTTTCAGTCTGGAATGAATTAACTCAGTCTTTTCTAAAAGCATGAAAAGGAAAAGATCAAAGGTCAAAAAAGGACCAGGAAACACAACAAATAAAAGATCTGCTTAACTTAAAAGAAAATAACACCTCAGGGTTTGGAGATTTACTAAAATAGGTAATTAAATTTTAAAATAAAATGAAAGGAAAAGTCCTTCCAAACCACTAATACTATTTTGAGGATTAAATGAATTGTTATAAAATAGTTGTAAAATGTAAAGAGTATGACATAATAATATTTAATATCTTTGTAGTGTTGAATGTACAGAACTGTAATAATATGTTCTATTAAAAAAAATATAAAAACCCATCATCTCTTCACACAGAGCTGAAATTAACAAACATCACAAGAGTCACTTCTGATTGAAAAATGAAGTTATGGGCCAGGGATTTAGCTCAGTGGTTCCGCTGCCTGCCTCCAAAGTGGAAGGACCTGAGTTTGATCCCCAGCACACACACAAAAAATGTAGAAATGGAGCAGTAAAAACTCGTGTGTGTGTGTGTGCGTGTGCGCGTGCATGCATGTGTGTACATAAAAGATCAGCACACACACACACCAATATATGCTTTGCATTTTAATAAAGATTTATTTCAAGTGAAAACATAAAAAGTGAAAAATTAGTCTTTAGATTATCTCCTGTAATATATGGAAAAACATAATTAGAGAATCAGTGATATCAAAGGACTGTCTTCCACCTACTCCCATTGCCCCAGCCCATGCCACAGCTCCCTGCTTGCCATCTGCTATGCCTGAGATGGAGAATGGCCCCCAAGGGGCTTTTGGAAGATGACTGAACTATGGGGGTGACAGGGCTGACTTACTGTTAGGAAGGGGGTCCAGTCAAGAGAGCTGTGCCACTGAGTCACGATCTGGAAGAGCACATCCCCTCCCTGTCTCCTCCCTTCCAGCAACAGTTCCTGGCTGCCATGATGCGAGCAACTTTCCTCTGCCATGCCCCTCTGCCCTGCTATCCTGCCCTGGAGCCAGCCAGCCAGGGCCTGTAGCCATCGAGCAAAATAAACTTCTCCTTTCAGTTGTAGGTGTCAGGGATCATGTCCCGGAGACAAGGAAAGTGACTAAGACACGGCTTCCTTTTATGTCAGGGCTACAGTGTTTTAATCTAGTGCTACTCAGGGAACAGAAAAGTTGCAGAGAGCTAGGAGAAAGAAAAGTGGAACTGAAATCCAAGGTTCAAAAAGGTAAACTCTAGGTAAAAGAAAGTGCTAAATATTTTCTGGTTAAAAATTAATGTAACTAAGGAATAATCCATATAATTGTATTCGGTAACATACACGAGACATTTGAAAGATGACTGCCCTACAATTTTTTTCAAATCCTG
The DNA here is from genome assembly GCF_053883595.1 of Heterocephalus glaber. Lineage (NCBI taxonomy): Eukaryota > Metazoa > Chordata > Mammalia > Rodentia > Bathyergidae > Heterocephalus > Heterocephalus glaber. The sequence goes on along the minus strand of NW_028258511.1, from coordinate 83,623 downwards.
TGTTACCGGCTACCTACTGACATTATCTTTTATTTTGTGGATTTAGAGTTTTCATGATGTTACATTAGGTTACAATGCCAGGGTAATCAACAAAATAAGAGTGACTGACTTTAGATGGTGCATGGTTTATGCTATCTATAATTAAGTAAAAGTAAAAGACTTTGAGAGAGTAAAACCCTTTAAAAATGAAACCCCTCCAAATACATACTGTAGTAACTAACATTTTTTTCAAATGTAATATTCATTTTCTCTTTCCCTTCACATCCATCCCTTACCCCTTCCATAGCACTATTTTTCTAAACCTCCTATAAATGTATTTAAGAAGCTGAAACAGTAATGTATTTAAGAATGTATTTAAATGTATTTAAGAAGTTGAAACACTAAGTCCAAAAACAGCACGAAATTTCCCATGAGAAATCATTTAAAATGCAATTTCAGTCCCCTGTGATTTCCTTAGGCTTGACTGTAATCATATTCTTTGCCCTCAGCCTCTAATGAGTTTCCTGCTATCTCTGTTTTAGCGGGTCTTCCACACAAAGATTCCGACCGCCCCAGATCTGCTGGTCCAGTGAGTCTTTTGGAGGAATCAAAGGGCTCCTCTGGAACCTCTCAGGCCAGTGCCATTGTAGAGGGAACTGCACTAAGGAAATTCTGTTTATCACGAGATGTTTCTGTAATCAAATATATAACACCAGGCCAGCCTATCTAATCAAGAATAGGAACTCCTGTGTGGTTTGAAAAAAAAGTCACGAAAAGAAATCAGCTGATTTAAAGGCACCAGCAGAGTGGAACCAATCAGACTTAAAGAACCCTATCGGAACTGAATTCACTAAATTTCTAGAGATTATGGTTATAAAATATACAAAGTTTATATTAAAGGAAAAATTACATACATACATATACACACATATACATGTACATGCGCTGGGGATGGATCAAACCCAGGGTTTCACAAATGCGAGGCAAGTGCTCAACTGCTGAGCCATATCCACAGAACAGAGCAACATTTTTTTAATACAGAGAAAACTGAAAGTTATACAATCTTGCCTCGCGTGAAATTTTATACCTTGAAATGGGAAGCCTCTTACTAAATGTGACTGCTGATGTCAGAACATTCCATCGATTCCTACTTCCCATGCGGTGACTTCAGGTTTAACACAGAAAATCATCATCAGAGCTTTACCTCAAGTATAGTAATGTTGATGGCTGCTGCCGTTTGTCCTTCTTCTAGAATCAGAAAGCCAACAACAGGGATGAAATCAACTTCTGGCTCAGCTAGGTGTCCTTCCATTTGACTCTTCAGACTCAATATTCCAGGCACCGTGGTGTATGTGACATTGATAGTCCCTAACTGAATTGGATGCAAAAAAGATTTTGGAATTATTTAAATTTTGAAAATTATGTTTCACTGTGAACCCTGCCTTTCTTGTAACACCTCCAGTACCTTTCATTATTGCCCCAAATTCATCCCTTCTCCTGTGCCCATGTCATGGCTCAGTGACACCCCAAAGGGGGTGAGGCCTGCTTCCCTGCCTGGACTTTGAGTGTGGGTGGCCCTGTGGTTTGCTTTGGCCAATAGTACAAAGTAAAAGTGAGGATGTGCTACTTCTAAGCCTAGACTTCCTAGGGCTTGCATGTTTTCATTTCCTTCTCCGGCCTCTACTTCAGAGAAAATTCAAAATATACAGAGAAAAATATACAAGGCCAGCCTCATAATGGATCCACAGCCGGTCCGCTACCATATGGTACAGATAATTCATGATTGTCCATTACACAGCATTTCTGTGAAAATAAATAACTCCTTCAAATTTTTCAGAAGTGAAGCTATTATAAAGTACTGCTCTGAATTAATAAATATTAATTTTTCCTTTCTTTGCTTATTTTCATAATGGCTTTCACCCATACAAGTAGGATAGTAAAAATCCCTTTGCCCAGAAACCCAATTTATTCTAGCATAACACAAACCTAGAGATCCAAATTCTCGGTTGATGAAAAGCTGAATTGTCACATTAGCCTCCTGTAGTGAAACAAATCTTGATGAAAGAGCAAAATTTAAAACTCCACGCGGTTCACCACTGGCTTCAACCGTCAGGACAGCGGCATATCCTTGAGTGTCCAGCAGAGCAATTCCTGCTGGTGGAACCCCTAGAAATAGCAGGGACTCCATTAGGAAATCTAACCGTGATTTGGCACTAAGTTCTACATACTTAAAATAGAACCCTGGTCTCCAAAGCATATTAAAGGAACCAAAAAGGGTTTACTTTGTTCACATCCCTAACAGAAATCTTCAGGCTGACAATCTATATTGCATTTTTAAAAGTCATGATTTCTTTCACTTGATAGATTATTGCCCTTATTAGCTACATGGCTTATCAGAATTCTAGAAACTGAATAGAAACTGAAGAGAGTATCCAGATAATTTTCTGAAAATAATTAAATTTTGAATTGTCCATATACTGTATTATAATTGTCCAGAATCCAAACTGATTCGTTAGCATAAAATTATTTTCAGAAATTTCTACCTTCGAAAGTATATTTTAATTCCATAAATAACTAGGAAAATTTTTAGCACTTTTCTCTTAGTCCATAAAGATAAGCATTCCCATATTTTGCTAGTGCTTTTTGGACCTGTGCTCTCTTTGGCAGCACATATACTAAAATTTGATCTAATATTTCTATGGGACAGACAATATTTAAAGTTGTATTTTTAAGTTGGTATGTATCAATTGGTAAATACAGAGATAACAACTATTTCTTCTTTGTTTTTTCTAAAAAGACAATAACAAAGACAACTCAAACTTCAATTCTGAACTACCTTGTGTCCTGACGTCATACAGAATGACTTGGTATACTTCTTTCTCTTCTGGAACGTTGTCATCCAATAGATGTACAAGTATCATTGTGTCCACTGTTCCCTGTGTCAAACAGAAGGAAATCCATACCTGTGTTGCTACTGAACATAAATTACCTACTGCTTTTATCGCCCTTATAAACTGCATCCAAACATGTTTTCATTTAAACAAGAATTCTGTGGCTTAAAAAATTAATTAAATAAGAACCACCAGCTCATGAGAAGCCAGATTTAAAGCAAGTAGAGAGGAACTAATTGTGAAGATTTTGTTACCCAATTTTTTTTTTTTTTTTTTTTGTTACCAGGAATCAAACTCGGGACCTTGCACTTGTGAGGCAGGTGGCGGAACCACTGAGCTAAATCCCCGGCCCTAATTGTAAAGATTTTGAATGCTGAGCTAGCTAATCAATGAAAATCTTATCCAAATTACTACCAAGTAGGTATGAAGAAGAGAAAATGATGATAACTACAAGTGGTGTTGATTTTCTATTCCCTTTTCCTGAAAATACAATGGTTTCTTTTCTGGAAATTTGTCATGAAGCTTTTCTTTGTGGTATTACCTCATGAAAGAAGAGTTGTCCAGTAAGGTTAGAAAAATTGAGTTCACAATTTTGCCCAATAATTTTCCAGTCAACAGTAACATTTCCTCGACCAGGAGGTGTTCTTATCACATGGAACTGCAAAATTCCTCCTAAAATCAAAATGGATAAATGGATAAATGCTTATAGAAAATGAACTAAACATTTGAGCTCAACAAAACTCAAATCCCAAGCATGCAACTACTGTATTATGGCATTACTACTGTATTAGGCCATTCTGGCTTGAATTTTCTAGAACCATTATACACGCTTATTGTTGATTAACATAAGGATTTCATTTCTAAGTACTTCCCCATTTAGGAAAACTTCTGGAAATTCAGGGTATTAAAGTTATAAAAGCACATGCTAAAATGGGAAACACAAACTTGTATACACTCCAAAACATGCACCAGAACATGAATGTTCTGTAAGTTAAAGAAAACAATAAAGTCCTCCTGGTCAGAACTAGTAAGAGCACAAGTAAATATTCCTTCATTTCTCAAAAGGAAACAAATTCCTTACACTGGTATGCAATGTGATTTTACACAATGCATGCATAAAAATGCTTGCAAATAACTGAAAATCACATTTCTTTAGATTGTAAGTTACAGATACCATCGATGATTTTGATTTATCAAAAGAAATCCAAAGGAAAGGTGTCAAATCTATACATCAATATCTGTAACTTCACCCAAGTTACAGTTACCCTTCTCAGATTACTGAGTACTTTAGGCATTTTCTATTCCTGGCTTTTATCCTCATGTAATATTTTAGAAAACTAAACAAATCATGAGAGCTATTTCTTTCAAATTGCAAACCATGAGAAGAAAGCGGCTAGGAGTTATGATGGACTTTGTGGCTTGCTGAAAATATGCTCATTCACTAGTTTTATATGATGAGGAGTACAAGATATATTAACAAACAGTCTCACTAAAATTCTTATGAAAAGATAGAACAGGGTTTAAAACACTTTGGTAGAAACACATCTTTACTCTCATTGTAAGTATAGCCATACAGTTGAAATCCATGAATATTCACTAAAAATGTCATTTTTATGTAGTTACAAAATAATTTTTGTGTAGATAAGGAAAATCTTTCAATACTTTTTAAACAAAGGGAATAGAGATAAAACAAAATATAAATCTTTTTTCTAATAATTTTTGAAACTACTATAAATTTTTATTTCTGAAGATAATAAACCTAGACACATAATATGAGTTTATCAAACAAAAATATCATGGATTAGAGACTATCTTTATATTACATACTAAAAAACAAAATCCATTTCTAATGCTAAGTTTAAATACAGAGCTCTAGTACAATGAATTGTTTTGGAAGGATGCTGAATACACAAGAAAATGAAAGCATCAGAAATATTTTAATATATTTTTAAGTGTTTCAATATGAAAAATACCTAGTACCCATGTGCTAGTAGACTATGTCTTGGATTATTTTAAGTGTGTATGACAGGAACCAAATTCTTCAACTGTTTAGGTGTAACTGAAGAAAGTCTACAAACAGCCATAATTGCCAGTAGACCATTTACATTTTTATATTTGTTTAATATAAATAAAATACAGCCCCTACTATTAAATTCTAGATTCTCTCTATTTTACAACATCTAGAACTCAAATATAGCAAGTTTGTATCAAAAACTAAGTCCTTATTACTGAAAAGCACAGGCAGATCCTTGGAGTTACTAAAATGTCTCACCTACAGTGTTGCCTGATGACACAAATCTAAAGGCTTCTAACATCAGAGTTTTCTATTTTTTTTAAATCACATGGGCCGGGGATTTAGCTCTGTGGTTCTGTCGCCTGCCTCGCAAGCGCAAGGTCCCAAGTTTGATCCCCGGTACCAAAACAAACAAACAAAATAAAATCACAAAAACCTTAGAATAGTTCAAATGAAGATTACAATATTTGATCACATAATAAAAGCACAAAGAGAACACATGCGGCAAGACAACAAAATGAAGGTCATTAAAGATCCATGTTGAAGGAGAACCTAGAATCCTAATGATTAAAAATGTGGTTGTAAAGGTGTAGAAAATATTTAGAAATAAATGCACCATTATGAGGTGAAAATGAAAATGAAATGCTGAGGGGAGAAAAAAATCTTTCCACCAATTTACTACGTTCAAGTAGCCTTAAAGTTTTATACTACTTAGTAAATATCACTTCTGGAAATTTAACAAGTTATCACAGAAACAATTTCCAAGAAAATATTGTAAGAAACACAATTTGAAGCATAAAATACACACAACACACACACATACATAAATGTATTTCTTAATTCAACACTCTTAAGACACATAATCTTGCAGGCCTATTGCAAATTGATCATGCCAACCACAAGAAGAGCATGAGAATTTTCTCTAAGAAATCATCAAATGGGAAGAATTAATTTCTCCTCTGTAAGGCAGGCTCCCAGATGCCAGATCCATTTAAAATTCTTTCCAGGACAAACAACTGGAAATGCCAGAAAGCTACCTTTAACCAGGGAGAGGAGTCAAGTGACAGGCATAGGAAAAAGAAAAACTTAGAAACAAGGGGTTGGTTTTCCAAATCTAAGCCAAAGGACAGGAGGAAAGTCCTAGGGAACATGGATGCACTCTAAAAATAAATATTTTACCAGGCACCAAATGGCTTTCTTGTCTTTTTGCCAAGGATGAAAGCCTGAGGAGCATGCTCAGCTACCAGAGTCTGACACATTACCACACTATGGGAAATCATTTGCACATGAAGTCAACTCGGCCCACCTAAAGTGGGTGACGCATTTTAAACCTAAGGTGGAAAATCCATCAAATACTGTCCAGACCAAGTCCCATGCCAATAAACAATACGAACAAAAAATGCATTTCAGTAACACTATTTCATCGATTTTTCCCCAAACCAGAACTTTTTATAAAATAAATCTCAACTACAATTATATAAAAATAATAGAAACCCCAAATACACAAAACATTTTAATCAATAAATGTATTCATGGTATACAGTACTAGTGTCATCCAAATTAAGTGCTTCTACAAGAAAAAGAAAATGCATCTAAAGTGTACAGGAATATGAATAATTTCAAGCACAGACTGTCAAAGTGAGAAAAAACCGACTTTATGATTATTATTATTATTATTTTGGTACAGGGGATCGAACTCGGGTCCTTGTGCTTGCGAGGCAGGCACCAGAACCACTGAGCTAAATCCCCGGCCAAAACTGACTTTCTAAGAGAGCAGTCCTATATACCTAGGTTTTCAAATTACATTTCTTATTCAAATCTTTGGGTTAAAAAGATTCATGCTGTCCCTAAGAAAAGAAAAAAAATTTAAATCCATTGAACAAGACATGATGATCGTGATGCTGTGGAACAGTGTGACTGAGTGAAATAGCCAACACAAATTTATAAAGAACACATTTATACACAGTTTGCAACTGCAGTAAAATCCACTGCCCCACAGTTCTAAATTCTGTTCATTACATTTGATAAAAGGTAATATTTACCACTTGGCACCTCCCCAAGGGCTTTAGGAAAACTATAAACACAGGATTTTACAGAATTCAATACAATGTTAAACACTAAGGCAATTTCTCTCCTTGAATCAGAAATGGATTCTTGTGCCCGAAGTTGAGCAAAATCCACATTTCAAATCTAATCACATACATGAATTTCCAACACTAGGCCAACAGCAATTTTTTTTACCCCATTTGGTTAGCAGTTATCGTTGAAGAATAATCAAATTTTCTTTAGTTTACATTAAACACCTTGTAAACTCCTCTCAATACAGATTTCTCTAGGCAATTTTCAGGGCAATATAAAAAAATACCTATGTAAAATACTAAATTCTTGAGGTTCAATATATAAAATTAATTTACACTCCAGGAAAAGGTTTAGAAATAAATGAAAAGAAATTCAAAGATAGAAATTACCCTTTACTTTTCTTGGGAAAATGTAAAACATGTAGGGAGCAGCATGCAAGCAATAAAAGCCAGTCCGTGTTTGCTTTCCTGTACCAAACTCACAAAAACAAACAACACATTTAGACCACTTATTTTAATTCTAAATACTTTTTTCTCTTTGAATCCTGCAGATATTTAGCTGCTGGAACCTGAAGAGCACACAGTATAGCTTTCTGATGAAATTGATGCAGTTTACAAAGAACACAGGTGCCACTGTCTGCCGCTTCTCCAAGACGCTCTGGTACCCGGCCGCAGGGCTTGGTTTCTTCAGAGGCCTTCAATCCATCACTACCATCACCACCCAGTAGACTCAAGGATGCACTTTCATGATGCCAGTGGCCTTATAGTTAAAATATCTTTAAATTGGTGGTAGACATCCATATTGTTTTGAATTCTTTAAGAAGAAAATTTCATCACAATGCTGAAAAACGTATGCCTAGCACTAAGTCCTTTCTTTTTTTTTTTTTTGTACCAGGGATCAAACTTGGGACCTTGCACTTGTGAGGCAGGCAGCGGAACCACTGAGCTAAATCCCCAGCCCTCTAAGTCCTTTCTTAAACCTCATTTACCCTTCCTGGTCCCTGACCTTATTTATACCTTCCACATCATCAGCATTTTGATAGATTTCCTTCTTATACCTTATTTTTCTTCATTGTATTTTTTTTCAACAAAACAAAAACAAATCCAAAATACTCCTCTTCAATCTATTTTCTCCAATGTTTCTCCTTTCCTTGCTCTCATGGCCGAGGAACACTGCTTCTCAAAACTTTACTCCATGAAGGATAAGGGCTTGTTTGTTTTGTTTGCCTTAATCCAGTACAGAGTGACACTTTCATAAAATACAATAAATTGGATGACTAAGAAATAGAAAAAGAACACACACAGAGAATACAAGTCCACAGATAACACCTTTGGCTATCACGGCAAAGACAAATTGTTCCAAATGTTTCTAATCTTATCCCACCATATACCAACAGCAAACACTTACTGGACAGGAACTGATCTGAGGACCACACTTGAACATCACACCCCACAGGCTACTGAGGCCTTTAGTCTTTCTCAGATGTTTGCTCACCATCCCCAGATCCCTCAAAGTCCCTCTCCACAAGCTGTTTTCACTAGTTCACTTGGAAATCTCTTCGGACTTGTTGGCCATCTTAGCATGAAACCCACAGATAACTTTCTTCTTCTGGTAACTGATAAAAAGACACTTTCTCCTTGGTCTTTTCTGACACCTCTTTCTCCTCTAGGGTCTTCTTCCTTCCCCTACATCTTAGGTTCATGTTCCATGCGGTTCTGTAATTAGTAACTTGCTTTTTTCCTCTGTCCACAAAGATGCTATTTCCTGATTTTAACCACTGTCTCTGAAAATCCAACTTGCATTTCTAACCGGAGATGCTTAGGATCTCTCACCTATTTGCTTCTCTCACATAGACGTTACTACTCAAATTCATTAGTCTTTCAATTCACATCACTTCAAATATCTGCCAAAACTTCCTGCATTTTCAGGTTCTGTAGCAGATATAGAACCTTTGTTTGTTGTTCAAATGAAACAAAGATTCTCTTCACAAGGTGCCCTGCAGAATAAGCTTTGATTCCAACATAGCTTGATTTCAGTTCTAGCACCGGCTGGCTTCATAATCGGTTGCCTTAGTGTATCCTATTATACCCACTTCATTGACTGCTGCGGAAATTAATTAAATAACGGTTGCGCAGTAACTAGCACAAAGAAAATGCTCCACAAATGTTCTCATTATTGTCATTGTTATTAAAGTTAATTACTCCTGCAGTGACTTTTCCTTGTATTATGTTACAAATAATTTTTGACACTTAGTGATTTGTCTTTAGACTGGATTTGTGGGAATTTGTTAGTCACTCTTACTCATTACTGCGATGACAACCAGCAATTCTAAATCATTAACAAAAGTACAGTTTCAGAAAATGGCTCAAACATTTACATAGGAACATTCAGAAACTTGTAAATTCGGAGTACACAGCAAGAGGACCAACAGTGCTACTGAAATGCACTTAGTTTCCAGCACAGCCACATACTACCTCACTTAAAATACAGATACCAATGCTCTAAACAACCAGGTAGCGCATGGAAACTATCAAACTAACCCAAAGTGCCTTTGAAAGTGCCCCGGGATTTTAGAGGAAAAAAAAAAATCTAGCAACCTAGAACCGGCCACAGCCCCCGGCAGGCGCCTGGCCCAGGATCTCGGGCTCCTGCGCCACCCCCGCCTGCGGGGGCCCGAGAGGAGGGGGCGGCCGCCTGCCCAGGCCACCTGCAGCACAGACTGCTTGGCTCTCAGGCCGGGCCAGGCGGGGCAGGATAGCTCTCCCGCCCACCAGGGACAGGACCCGGGCCGCTAAGGAGCAGCTGGGCAACAGCGGGGGCGACCGCAGCGCGTCTTCCCAGAGGGGTGTCCCGCCTCCCCGCACCAGGACTCCCGCGCTCACACGCCCCACCTAGGAGACGACACTGCTGAGGTGCAGACAAGCTGGCGCCCCGTGTGGCTCCTACTCACCCGCCAGGCTCAGCTCCCCATCCGTTTCCTCCCACGAAGCAGCTGCCCTCAGCCAGTGCGGCTCTCAGCTCGGAGACGCTGGGCAAAAGGTCCCGTGCTGCCATGGATGGACGGCTCCCCGCCTAACGCAGTCAGGGCGCCAGGAGCCCTGGGAGTTGTTGTCCAGGAGTCTGCATCTTTGCTGGGCGCCACCTCCATAGGCCAGCAGCAGGTGCTCCGGCCTTTCTCGCTGCTTCCTCTGTCCCCTCAAGGACTCGTCTTCCACTCCCGGATGATGGAGGAGTGTTTCCATGAAAGACCTGGACACACACCCCCTTGGCATTGCACACCAGCGTTCTTCAAGTGTGGAAACGGTGAGTCACTCCTGTCATCTCAGTGCTTGGGGAAGCTGAGGCAGGAAGATCTCAACTTCAGCTCAGCTGGGGCAACTCAGGGACTGCATAACACCCAGTCTCGCGATACATCTGCATATATATGCATGTATATATAATAAGTATATATATATGTACATGTATATATACATTTGGACACCAGGTGTCTGTCTCTCTCTCTCTCTCTCTCTCTCTCTCTCTCTCTCTCCCTACATATACACATAGGCTGGGGATGGAGCTCGGTGCAGAGACCCTGGGTTACATTCCAAATATTGGAAAACAATTCTTTTAAAATGAGGTACTGGGACCAGTAGCTTCAGCATCACGTAGGAACTTGATAAAACTGCATGTTCTCCTACCTACCAAGGCTATTTTGTTCTTGTTTTGTTGTTTCTTTCTTTTGGTGGCACTGGGAAAGGAACCCAGGACCTCACATTTGCTAGGTCAGAACTGTACCACTGAGCTACACCTCTAGGTCTACTTGGTTTTACCGTATTCAAAGCTCTGAAGGGGGCCAGGGATCTACCTCAGTGGTTCAGCTGCTTACCTCACAAGCAGAAGGTCCTGAGTTCCATTGCCAGTACCAAAACAAACAAGCAAACAACAACAACAAACTGGGAAGGTGGGTCCCACCAATCTACAATGTTTTGCAGGCACCTCAAGTGATTCTGACTTTGAGAACTTGACTAAGCTTCCTCCTGCCCGCTCCAAGGAGCTTAGGATTCCTATGGCAGGACTGTTCTTACATACGTACCTACATACATACCTACCTGCGTGCCCCTAGGTAAACTGCAGGAAAACCAGGAATTTATATCCCAGCCTAAGCCTCTCCTCTCACTCTATACCATGTCCAACACCATCTCTAGCCTGCATCCAAGACACCCAAAACTCAAGGTCACGAAAAAACCCAGGATTCTCCAGGACTGGGAATTTAGCTCAGTGGCTCCATCGCTTGCCTTGCAAGCTCAAGGCCCCGAGTTCGATCGCCGGTACCAAATACAAACCAACCAACCAACCAACCAGCCAAGAAAACACCCCAGGACTCTCTACTTCCCTCAAGCTGGTTCTCCTCCAATGGGCTTTATGGTCAAGATTCTGAAGGACATTCTCTGGAGTTATACACATGGACCCCAGGGAGAGATACCATGGCAGAACCTAGAGAACAATCTCACACGACAATACCAGGTACTTGATCCAAGTGGCTTCCTAAGTGTAACGTGAATTGTGACACAAACCCTAATGCCCAGAAGTCATTTACAGGTAACACTACTTCAGCACTATCCGTGACACTTACCAAAAGAAGAACCCTTTCTCTAAACATCACAGACACACTCCAAACCTCAGGAACATATCTTTGAACCCTAAACCGGAACCTAGGCCTAAACATAACCCTAAGGAGCAGGACCAAATTCCAGCAGCGAGGTACTTGAATTCTACATTTTCCCAAATCCTCACCATGTACTTACACATTAATAACTTTCTACCCCACACTTGAAGACACAGGCATTTCAATTTCAAGCTATCTATCACCCCGACCCTACCCCTAAACCCTAGCTGGAATGGTAGCCCTAACACTAACCCTCACAGACACACTGAAATGTTCAGGGACATGTAACAGAACACTATCTTTTACCTAACAATGATCCTAACTCCAACAATCCTACTCACATTCCAATGGGTCCTTGATCCACGTGCCATCACCAACCCAAAACCGAACTGCTGTGACACAAACCCTACTGCCCAGAAATCATTTTCGGGTACCTCTACTTCAGCACACTCTCCATGACACTTACCAAAAGAAGAACCCTAACCCTAAACACCAGAGACACACTCCAAACGTCAGGAACATGAATTGGAACCCTAAACCAGAACCTAAGCTTCAACCTAACCCTAAGGAGCAGGAACAAATTCCAATATCAAGCTACTAGAAATTCTACATTATCCCAAACCCTCACCATGTACTTCCATAATACTAACTTTCTACTCCACACTTGAAGACACAGGCATTTCAATTGCAAAGCTATCTATCACCCCAACCCTACCCCTAACCCTAGCTACAACGGGAACCCTACCACTACCCATCATAGACACACTGCAAGGTTCAGGCACTTGCAAGAAAACACTACACTTTACCGAACACTAATCCTATATCTCACAATCCTACTCACACTCCAATAACCGGTATTCGATCCACGTGATATCCCTATCCTAAACCGAATGGTGACACAAGCCGTAATGCCCAGACGTCATTTTCATTTTCATTTTCATTTTCTAGTGAAGCACTCTCCATGACACTTACCCAAAGAAGACCCATAACCCTCAAAATCATACACTCCAAACGGCAGGTACATGTATTGGAACCCTAAAGCTAAACTTAATCCTAACCTTCACCCGAAGCAGCAGGATGAAATTCCACTGTTCAGGCACTTGAAATTCTACATTATCCCTAACCCTCACCATGAAATTATGCTAATACTAACTTTCCTACCCACACTGGAAGACACAGACATTGCACTGTCCATGCTGTTTATGACCACGACCCTAACCCTAAGCGTAGCTACAATGTTAACCCTGCTACTGCCCAGCGGAGACACACTGCAATGTTCAGGAATATGCAACAATACACTATATTTTACCTAACAATAATCCTAACTCTAACCATCTTACACGACAATAACCAGGTGCTTGATCCAAGTGCCTTCCCTAACTGGAAGGTGAATTGTGACACAAACCCTAATGCCCAGAAGTCATTTACAGGTAACTCTAGTTCAGCACTATCTGTCACACTTACCAAACGAAGACCCCTAACCCTAAAGATCATACCCGCACTCCAAACGTCAGGTCCATGAATTTCAACCCGAAAACTACTCCTAATCTTGACCCTCAACCTAAGCAGCAGGATGAAATCCCAATACCCAGGAAACTGAAATTCTACATTATCCCTAACCCCCAGCATGAACTTATGCTGGTACTAACATGCAAGCCACACTGGAAGACACGGGCATTTCAGTGTCAACGCCATTTAGGACCCCAAACCTAAGCCTATCCCGAGCTACATCGCTAACCCTACAACTACCCATCAGAGACACACTGCAAAGTCCAGGAACATGTAAAAATTACACTATATCTTACCTAACAATAATCCTAATGAACAATCTTACTCACACTACAATAACCAGGTACTTGATCCACGTGCCATCCCTAACTGTAAGCTGAATTCGGACACAAACTGTATTGTCCAGAAGTGATTTTCAGGGACCTGGGCTTCTGCACTATCTGACATTTCCCAACAGAAGATCCCTAAACCTAAAAATCATACCCACACTCCAAACCTCAGCTACATGCATTGGAACCCTAAACCTAAAAGGAATCCTAACCCTAAATCTATGCAGCAGGACCACATTCCAATACCCAGGGACTTGAAATTCTACATTACACCTAACCCTCACCACGAACTTACGCTAATACTCACTTTCAAACCCACACTTGAAGACACAGGCATTGCAATTTCAATGCTACCTATCACCCCAACCCAAACCCTAACCCTAGCTAAAACTGGAACACAACACTACCCATCATAGCCACACTGCAATGGCCAGAAACATGGAAAAAAAACACTATCCTTTACTTAACACTGAGGCTAACTCTAACAATACTACTCACACTCCAATAACCAGGTACTTGACAAACATGTCATCCCAAACCCTAAAATGAATTGGGAAACCAACCGTAATGCCCATCAGTCATTTTCAGCTTCCTCTATTTCAACACTATCCATGACACTTTCCAAAAGAAGAATCCTAACCCTAAACATCAGAGACACACTCCAAATGTCAGGAACATATATTCAAACCCGAAACCGGAACCTAGGCCTAAACATGACTCTAAGGAGCAGGACCAAATTCCAATACCGACGTACTTGAAATTCTACATTTTCCCAAATCCTCACCTTTTACTTACACATTAATAACTTTCTACCCCACACTTGAAGACACAGGCATTTCAATTTCAAGCTATCTATCACCCCAACCCTACCCCTAACACTAGCTGGAATGTTAGCCCTAACACTACCCATCACAGACACACTGCAATGTTCAGGGACATGTAACAAAACACTATATTTTACCTAACAATGATCCTAACTCTAACAATCCTACTCACATTCCAATAACTGGTACTTGATCCACGTGCTGTCACGAACCCGAAACCCAACTGGGACACAAACCCTACTGCCCAGAAATCATTTTCGGGTACCTCTACTTCAGCACACTCTCCATGACACTTACCAAAAGAAGAACCCTAACCCTAAACACCAGAGACACACTCCAAACATCAGGAACATGAATTGGAACCCTAAACCGGAACCTAAGCTTAAACCTAACCCTGAGGAGCAGGACCAAATTCCAATACCGACGTACTTGAAATTCTACATTTTCCCAAATCCTCACCTTTTACTTACACATTAATAACTTTCTATCCCACACTTGAAGACACAGGCATTTTAATTTCAAGCTATCTATCATTCCACCCCTACCCCTCACCTTAGCTAGAACGTTAACCCTAACACTGCCCATCATAGACACACTGCAATGTTCGGGCACTTGCAAGAAAACACTAAACTTTACCGAACACTAATCCTATATCTCACAATCCGACTCACACTCCAATAACTGGTATTTGATCCACGGGATATCCCTAATCCTAAACCAAATTGTGACACAAACCGGAATGCCCACAAGTCATTTTCAGGCACCTCGATTGAAGCACTATCCATGACACTTACCAAAAGAAGACCCATAACCCTCAAAATCATACTGACACTCCAAACGGCCGGTACATGTATTGGAAACCTAAAGGTAAACTGAATCCTAACCTTCACCTTAAGCAGCAGGGTGAAATTCCAATATTTAGGCACTTGAAATTCTACATTATCCCTAACCCTCAGCATGAAATTACACTAATACTAACTTTCCTACCCACACTGGAAGACACAGACATTTCATTTTCAATGCGGTTTATGACCACAACCCTAACCCTAACCGTAGCTACAACGTTAACCCTGCTACTACCCATCCTAAACACACTGCAATGTTCAGGAATATGGAACAATACACTATATTTTACCTAACAATAATCCTAACTCTAACAATCTTACACGAAAATAACCAGGTACTTGATCCAAGTGACTTCCCTATCTCTAAGGTGAATTGTGACACAAACCAAAATGCCCAGAAGTCATTTTCAGGAACCTCGATTGAAGCACTATCCATGACACTTACCAAAAGAAGACCCATAACCCTCAAAATCATACTCACACTCCAAACCACCGGTACATGTATTGGAAACCTAATGCTAAACTTCATCCTAACCTTCACCCGAAGCAGCAGGATGAAATTGCAATATTCAGACACTTGAAATTCTACATTATCCCTAACCCTCACCATGAAATTACACTAATACTAACTTTCCTACCCACACTGGAATACAGAGACATTTCATTTTCAATGCAGTTTATGACCACAACCCTAACCCTAACCGTAGCTACAATGTTAACCCTGCTACTACCCATCCTAGACACACTGCAATGTTCAGGAATATGCAACAATACACTATATTTTACTTAACAATAATCCTAACTCTAACAGTCTTACACGAAAATAACCAGGTACTTGATCCAAGTGCCTTCCCTATCTCTAAGGTGAATTGTGACACAAATCGTAATGCCCAGAAGTCATTCACAGGTAACTCTCTTTTAGCACTATCCATGACACTTACCAAATGAAGACCCCTAACCCTAAAAATCATACTCACACTCCAAACCTCAGGTACATGAATTGGAACCCAAAAACTAATCTGAATCTTCACCCTAAAACTAAGCAGCAGGATGAAATCTCAATACCCAGGAAACTGAAATTCTACATTATCCCTAACCCCCAGCATGAACTTATCCTGATACTGACATGCAACCCACACTGGAAGACACAGGCATTTCAATGTCAATGCTGTTTAGGACCCGACACCTAAGCCTTTTCCTAGCTACACCGCTAACCCTACCACTACCCATCATAGACACACTGCAATGTCCACGAACATGTAAAATAACACCATTTTCTTACCTAACAATAATCCTAACACTAGCAATCTTACTCACACTACAATAACCAGGTACTTGATCCACGTGCCATCCCTAACTGTAAGCTGAATTGTGACACAAACAGTATTGTCCAGAAGTGATTTTCAGGTGCCTCTATTTCAGCACTATCCATGACACTTACCAAAAGAAGACCACTAACCCTAAACATCTTAAACACACTCCAAACATCAGCAACATGAATTGGAACCCTAAACCAGAACCTAAGATTCAACCTAACCCTAAGGAGCAGGAACAAATTCCAATACCAAGGTACTAGAGATTCTACATTATCCCAAACCCTCACCATGTACTTTCATAATACTAACTTTCTACTCCACACTTGAAGACACAGGGATTTCAATTTCAAACCTATCACCCCAATGCTACCCCTAACCCTATCTAGAATGTGAACCCTAACACCACACATCATAGACACACTGCAATGTTCAGGAACATGTAAAACAACAGTATATTTTACCTAACAATGATCCTAACACTAACAATCTTACTCACACTACAATTACCAGGTACTTGATCCACGTGCCATCCCTAACTATAGGCTGAATTGTGACACAAACCGTATCATCTAGAAGTGATTTTCAGGTAAATATATTTCTGCAATATCCATGACACTTACCAAAAGAAGACCCAGAAACCTAAAAATCATACCCACACTCCAAACTTCGTGTAAATGAAAAGGAACCCTAAACCTAAAACTAATCCTAACTGAAACTCTAAGCAGCAGGACCACAAGCACTTGGAATTCTACATTATTCCTAACACTCACCATGAACTTACGTGAATATTAACTTTCCAACCCATACTTGAAGACACAGACATTTCAATTTCAATGCTATCAATCACCCAACCCTATACCTAACACTAGCTAGACCATTAAGCCTAATACTACACGTCATACACACACTGCAATGTTCAGGCACATGTTACAAAACACTATACTTTACCTACCACTAATCCTAACTCTAACAATCCTACTAAAACTCCAATAACCAGGTACTTTAACCACGTGCTATCCCTAATCCTAAGCAGAATTGTGACACAAACCATAATGCCCAGAAGTCATTTTCAGGTACCTCTATTTCAGCTCTACCAGTGACACTTATGAAAAAAAGAACTCTAACCCTAAAAATTATACCCACACTCCAAACTTCAGTTACATGAATTGGAAACCTAAACGTTAACCTAATCCTAACCCTAACCCTAAGCAGCAGGATAAAATTCCAATACCCAGGTTCTTGAAATTCTACAATATCCCTAACCCTCACCATGAACTTACGCTAATACTAACTTTCCAACCCACACTTGAAGACACAGGCATTCCAATATCAACCCTATCTATCACCCCAAACCTAAACCTAACACTTGATAGAACCTTAACCCTGCTACTACCCATTGCAGACACACTGCAATGTTTAGGAGTATGAAAGAAAACACTATATTTTAGCTAACAATAATCCTAACTCTAACAATCCTACTTACTCTCCAATTACCAGGTACTTGATCCATGTGCCATCCCTAAATGTAAGCTGAATTGTGACACAAACAGGAACGCCCAGAAGTCATTTTCTCATAACTCTATTTTTGCACTATCCGTGACACTTACCAAAAGATGACCCCTAACTCAAAAAATGATACCCAAACTCCATACGTCAGGTATAGGAATTGGAACCCTAAACCTAAAACTAATCCTAACCCTAACCATAAGCAGCAAGACTTAATTCCAATACCCAGGTACTTGAAATTCTACATTATCCCTGACCCTCACCATGAACTTAAGCTTATACTAACTTTCCAACACACACTTGATGACACAGGCATTTCAATTTCAAAGCTAACTATCACCCCAACCCAAACCCTATCCCTAGGTAGAACTTGAACCCAACACTTCCCGTCACAGCCACACTGCAATGTTCAGGAATATGTAACAAAACACCATACTTTACCTAACACTAATCTTAACTCTGTCAATCCTACTCACACTTCAATAACAACGTACTTGATTCACATGACATCCCGAACCCTAAACCGAATTGTGACACCAACCATAATGCCCAGAAGTCATTTTCAGTTACCTCTATTTCAGCACTATCTGTGACACTTTCCAAATGAAGACCCCTAATCCTAAAAATCATACCCACACTCCAAACGTCAGGTACATGAATTGGAATTGGAATTGGATGCTGATTCTCACCTGAGATTTGCAAGAAGTCTGCCCTTAGTCTTCTAGGGTTCCAAGTGGTTAGCTCTTTTGAAGGAAACTGGGTGAAAAGATGTGGAAGAGGGTATCAGAGTAGAACTGATGAGCTTGGTGCACAAGAAAACCCTTAGTGACACAGGAAACCCACCTGGATACTGGGATGATTGACCGTGAAACAGTCCTGTCCCCAGAATCCAACCTTTCCTAAGGAACAACTAAAAACTCATGCTCACAGTTCCCAGGCCAGGGCCCCAACAGGCACAAATTCTGGGTACAGTCACACATTCAATGCTCAACAGGTGAGCATCCATTTGAGATTTGAGCCCGCCTAGGCCATGTGTCCTCATACAACCTCTAGCATGGCTGAGGACACCTTCCTTTCCCATCTGAGTACCTGCATTTCTAGGAAGGAGCAGGCAAGGTGCCAAGGGACACTTCTGTCATTTACGCAAGGAAATGGACCTCAGGACACCTCGTCAGTGGCCTGGGCCTAAGCCCACACCCACCTGGATGTCTGTAGGTATCCACCAGGGTAATAGTACAGCTCCCTGTGACATTGGGAGCCCAAAGAAAATCAATCCTGGGAATAATGATTTCATCTACATCTTGCACCAGCTCGTCTGAACTGTTGAGATCACTGTGCGGTTTTGTGCCACCCAGCTGCTTGACGACCAGGGCCCTTCTGGAACTCCATGAACAAAGACTGGTCAGAGAATTCTTCCCTTAAAGGGAAACCTGCAGATGTTCTAAGGGTCAGTGTCTATAGGCCTGGATATCTGGATATTAGCAAGAATCCCTGCCTCATCCTGTATTACTGTGAGCATGAAAAATTCATTATGGGCCAGCCAATCTACATGAAATGGGAGGCTTACTGCAGCCACCAGGAAGAGTCCATTATTTGACCTTCATTGGCACACAGGTCAAACTATTTGGAAAGGCAGAAGGGTGCCCGAGTGTCCTCCTTCAATATTCATCTGAAAAAAGGTGTCTCAAGGATGAAGGTGGCAACACCTCTCAAGACCTGATTTCCCTAGCACGATACCTACTGATAAATCATGGCAACACCAGGTTAGGCAGAGGCTCCTTTGTGAGCTCTCAAAGGAACATCAATCAGATCTTGTGAACAAGGCTATGTCCATGACAGGACTTACCTCATAATCTGAACAATACAGCTTACCTATCAATCTTGTGTCAACAACCAATTCTTCATATCTGTATAAAGATAAAGAGAAGGCCAATCACACCATGCTAAAAGCACAGAATTCTGCATACACTTTGTTCCGCAAGAACACTAGGCCTTTCCATTTGCCAGCACCACTGGCACAAAAGGCTCTCACTTTCCCCGGATAGGAGAACCAATCTGAGTGGAGCACTCTCACTCTGAGGCACGTATCTTCATCAAGTGGTCAACTGCAGAGAATCATGTGCGTCTTCTTTGGCAGACTGGTCCACAAAAATACCATTTGAGCAAGGACACAAAGACCCTCGATCTTCATTTCCCTGCACCCTACAACAAGCACAAACTCCTATTTACTTACCTGGCTAAGTCTGCCCTTCATTGTTTCCCTGAGCACCTGCACCCAAGCCTGGCCACCAACAGAGGGCCTAGGATCTCTTACCAAGGTCCATAGAGAGAACTTGCCTGGAGCTATGAGGCCCCTACATGCCCTTACCCATGTCCCGGAGACATTGAATGGGGCACCCTCTCTTGGCTCGCCATCAGATCTGCACATCTCACTGGACAAGGAGCCCAGAAGAAACTACTGTTTACCCACACCTGTTTATGTGTCCACCTATACCAATTCCATGTTGTCCTACATTCAAGGTCCATCACCACTACAGGCTCCTCCCTTGGCCACAGAGTAGCCAGAAAACAGTAAAGGAAGTTCCCCAAAGATGCCTGCCAAACTACTCCAATCCTTACTTGAGGGAACCACCCTATGACAGTTTCCTGTTGCCCCACTTGATCCCTAGTGTGACTAGTGTGAAATGCAGGATATACCTGACAGCAGGGATCCAATATCATCTAATGCTCCCACACAATAGCAAAAAGACACTGAATGCACACTTGCAAAATAGAGTGGGTTACATCAGAAGTTCACCATCAATAGTCATATCTATGCCAGAAATAGTGTCACTGATGTTGAATATGAAATCAGCTCAGAACCTTACACTACTCCAGACCTGCAGAGGATACTTGTCCAGGAAACAGGACAACACCTTATGCACACTCTCCTCATGTCCACCTGGATACAAAAGATCCCACCGTCCTCAGTGAGGTACAAGGACCATGGTTCTTACCTGAGATGTCCATGAGGTCGCAGCCAGAGTCTTCTACATTTCATATTTTCTCTTGAAGGGAACTTGAGAAGACATGGAGAAGAGGGTGTCATGTAGAGTCCATAAGCATTTCTGTGCCAAGAAAAACTCTGATGACACTAGAAACCTACCTGTATACTGAGAGGATTGCCAAGGAAACATTACTGTCCCCAGAGTTCAAACTCTCCTAGGTGGACACCTTCAAACTCACCTATGCTTACTGCAACCAACCAGAACAAGGGCCAAAACCTGCACAGAAGTACATTTTCAATGCTCACTGGTTTGGTATCCATTTGACCTATCCAAGCCCAGTGTACCCTTGTAGTTAGTGGACTGGCTGAGGATTCCCTCCATGTGACCTGAAATCCTCCAAATCAACACAGTGGACAGGAAGAATGACAGACACTTTTGTCACATGTACATGTGGAGTTCAAGCATCCTTGTTGGTGGCCAGGACACAAGTCCACACTTCCATGGACGTATGTAGAGATCACTGTACTTTGTGTGTCTCACTCTGACAACAGGAGCCCTGTGAAAAACACAAGAGGGAAAACACAAGAGGGATTTGGTCCACATCGCCTCACACCGGCACAGATGAGAACTGCAAAGGTTACTGTGCTTGTTTTCAGGAACTGCTGGGTTCATGACATGCATCCTTGCAGAAGTCGACAGACAACACCTGGTAAAAATTATCTCTCCCTATACAGGAATCTGAAGGAGTTCCAAGGATCAATACTGGTAGAAAGCAGGATATGAACACGTATCCATGCATCTTGTTCAAGGATGGAGAACTTGAAAACTGTATGTAGGCCAGCCATCCTACATGAAAACTGAATGCTTACCCATAGCCATTGGGGAAAGCCTCTTATTTTACCTTCAGTAGCACAAATGTCCAAAAATGTAGAAATGACCAAGATGCTCAGGTCTCCTCTCCAATGTTTAGCAGAAAAGAAAGGTGTTCTACAGAGAATGGGAGCAACATCTCACAAAACCTGATCACCAGCTAGGCCCTTGGCAGGATGGCTGGTGATAAAATACTGCAAGACCAGATCAGGCACAGATTCCTTTTGACCTCTCTGATGAACAACAAGCCTTGTGAAACAGGCTATGTCCACATTAGGAGTTACCTGACAATCTACAATCTTTCCTCAACAAACTTTTCTTAACTGCTGCATTCTGCCAGCTACACTGTGATAACACCATGTAATTCAGCATGCAGTTTGCTCTGCAAGAGTATTCGGCCCTCACATTGGACATCACTACTTGAAGAGAAGGCTTTTGTTTCACCCACATACCAGAACCAATCTGAGGAGAACACTATCATCCCATGAAACTAATCATTATCAACTAGTCCTATAAAGATTCTTTTCATTCTGGTCTGCACACTGGCCCACCACAGTGTCACTAGATGAGGGTATGGGCAATCTCAGGACACACAGGCCCTCAACATTCATTTTCCTTCACCATATACGAAGCACAAACTCCTGGTCACTAGACTGGCAAAGTTCCATATTCATTGCTTCCCTGGGTACTTGTACTCAAAATAAGACCAAAACAAACCTCATTGCCCCCATCACTTACCAAGTTCCATGGAGATTCTCTGTCCTGTACCGAGATGCAGGCCCATACCTACCCTTACCTGGATCCTGGCACTACTCAAAGGTTTGGCTTCTCCTGGGTCACCATCTCTTCAGGACTGTTCAGTGGGAAAGATGCCCAAGAACTCCTACCCTTTACCTTGTCCCTTTTTCCATATGTACCTGCACAATCTCCATGTCTTCCTCTCATTCAGAGTTTATCACCTCCACCGTGCTCCTCCTATGGGCCCACGGATGAACTGTCAACAGTTAATGGACACTCTCCAGAAGATACCTGCCCAACTGCCCCAGTTCCTACCCAAGGACCCCCCCTCCCCCATAACAATGATGTGTTGCCCCATTTATTCCCCTGCTGGGACAAGTATAAAATGGATGAGACTTGCAGGCAGGGACGCAATAGCACCTAATGCTTCCTCACAAAACCAGGAAGGCTTGTTCACAGGAGATAGTCCCAGGGAACATGAGACCATCTCAGTATATGTTCCCTTCTGACATTCATCTGGATCCAGATGATGTATTCCCTAAAGTGATATGAGGACCCTGATTGCTACCTTCGCATGGTTTATGGCCACAGGCTTTTAGACTTCAGGATCCTCTCTTCAAGGGGAACTGGAGAAAGTATGAGGGAGAAGGTTTCAACATAGAGCTGATGAGCATCTCAATGCACAAGAAAACCACTGAGTGACACAAGAAACCAACTTCAATGCTGGGATTCTTGCCAGGAACACAGTCCAATCCCCAGAATTAAACCTCTCCTAAGGGGACACCTGCAAACTCTCCTATGCTGATTGCTACCTGGGTAGTGCTCCAGCAAGTACAAACCCTGGATAGAATCACACATTCAGGGCCAGGAATTTAGCTCAGTGGTTTCACCGCCTGCTGCACAAGAGCAAGGACCCAAGTTCAATCCCCGGTACCAAAAAAAAAAAAAAAAAGAATCACACATTCAATCCTCACCAGTTGGGCATCCATTTGTCCCTGTTTCATGCCAAGGATCCCCTGAAATAGTAGCATGGCCAAAGACTCCATCCCTTCTGATCTAAGTACCTGAATTTCAAGGTAGGGGCCTGGAATGCCCAGGGACACCTCTGTTATCTTCTCACCTGGCAGGTGTGCTGGACCTAAACACACACTTACCATCTATCTTTAAGGATCCTCCTGCATATTTTCTGTGGCTCACTCTGACATGCGTAGGTAGCCCTGTCAACACCACATCGAGGAATACTGACTTAGTACACATCTCTTTGCGGCACTAATTGTGAGAATGGCAGAGGTCACTGCGTTAGTTTGCAGAGCCCACTTGTTGGACTATCTGGGTCCCTGTAGAACAGAAAGGACAAAGCTGTTAAAGTGAAGCCTGAAGATGTTCTGAGGGTCAGTATTCCCAGTGATTGGCATTTGGATACAATCAGCAATCTCTGGCTGTGAACACAAAAAATACATTAAGGCCTAATCTTTCTACATGAAATGAGGTTCTTACCTGTAACCACCACAAAGACTCTCTCGTTCTACCCTGAGTCATACACACACCAAACAGTGGTACAAACAGAAGGTTGCCCATGTGCCCTCCTCCAACACTCCTGAGAAACAAAAGGTGGGCATGGTGGCACATGCCTGTAATCCCAGCATTCGACAGGCTGAGCTGAGAGGATTGCTTTGAGTTTGATCCCAGCCTGGGCTACATAGTGAGTTCAAGGACAGGCTGAACTACATATTAAAACCCTGTCTCAAACAAATGAAGATAAATGATGACCCATGGCTGAAGTTGGCCACATGCAATATCTGATCTTGACTCGGGCATTTTTGAGATACCTTGGCATAAAACATCACAATACCAGGATTGGCAGAAGCTCATTTTTGACCTCCCTAGGGAAGCATGACTCATGCTATGTCCACATTAGTAATTACCTTACCATCAGCAATCTTACCTCAACAAACTGACTTTCATCCTTATATATACATATATATATAAATACATATTATATATATATATACATATATATATATATGTATATATATATATATACCTGAAGAGAAGGTCAAACAAACCATTTTAAAGCCATGTAATTCAGCATACCTTGCAAGAGCACATGGCTTTCCCATCATTCATCACCACTTGCACAAATGTTTTCTCCCCACCTGGATGCCACAACCAATCTGAGGGGAAAATTATTGTCCCAAGTTACTAATTCTCATCAACTGGTCACCTGCACTGATTCCAGTGCTTCTTGCTGGGCAGGTTGTTCTGCCCCAATGTCACTGGATCCAGAAAAAACACTCCCAGAACCTCAGCCGGTCCCGGCACCCGGAAGGAAGCTCCCCCACTGCCATCCCAGGCTCCTAGGGTAGGGAAGGTCAGCCAGTCCCAGCACTCAGAAGGAAGCTCCCCACCTCCATCCCAGGATCCTAGGGCAGAGAGGGTGAGCTGGTCCCAGCACCCGGAAGGAGCTCCCCCACCGCCATCCCAGGATCCTAGGGCAGTGAAGCTCAGAGGGTCCCAGCAGCCGGAAGGAAGCTCCCCGCCTCCATCCCAGGCTCCTAGGGCCAAGAAGGTGAGCCGGTCCCAGCACCCAGAAGGAAGCTCGCCCACCGCCATCCCAAGCTCCTAGGGCAGAGGAGCTGAGCCGGTCCCAGCACCCAGAAGCAAGCTCCCCCACTGCCATCCCAAGCTCTGAGGGCAGAGAAGGTGAACCACATGGGTGCCAGAAACATCCCCCGTGGAAATCAGAAGACACATAAACAAGCCTCAAAAACAGACTTCTGGATCACCTACAGCAACCGCAAAGGGAAACAAGATGGAACCATCTGATACTCAACCACCTGGACTCTCTGAGCTGGCACCAAAAGAGGATCTGGGAAAAATAACATCAGAAATAATTACTCAGATAACAGCAAAGATTTTGCTCATGGTGCAAGACATGATTAATAAATCTAGAGAGGACACAGATAAAAAAATAGAGGATCTGAGGAATATGATGGAATCCCAACATAGGAAACAAATGGAATCCATAAAACAGATACAAACAGATTTCCAAGAGATTAAAAACTCCATCAAAAGTCTGCACAGCAGAATGAACCAATGTGAGGATAGAATTTCACATATAGAAGATAAGATTGCAATTAGTGAGGGGGAAAATAAAAATTGCTTTAAAATGGTAAGGGAACATGAGAAATCAATCCAGCAGCTGCTAGACAATGCAAAAAAGAATAACATAAGACTGATCAGAGTCAATGAAGAAACAGGAGAGAGTGCAGATGACATAAAAAAAAAACCCTTTGCAGCAGTAATGGCAGAAAACTTCCCAAGCGGGGGAAAAGAACTGGACATACAGATAAGTGAGGCATATAGGACTCCAAATAGCCATGATCAAAAAAGATCTACACATAGGCATATAATTGTTAAGATTCCTCAAACTCAACAAAGAACAAAGTTCTCCAAGCAGTGAGAGAAAAGAAACAAATCACATACAAAGGAAAGCCCATCAGAATCTCAGCAGACTTGTCAACACAAACCCTCAAGGCAAGAAGAGCTTGGGGTGACATATTCCAAGCCCTAAAAGAAAACAGCCTCCAACCCAGATTGATGTACCCTACAAAACTATCTTTCAAAATGGATGGAGAAATGAGATACTTTCATGACAAAGAGCACCTTAGCAACTTCATGAATACCAAACCAGCACTCCAAAGAATTTTACACAATATCCTAGGAACAGACATTGAGGATCACAATCCCAGGAAGCAAAGCAGAACGAACCCATCTGGAACGACAAGAAATTAAATGCAAAGGGGGAGAACCCAACAAAAACAAAAAGTCACAGTAATGATAAGTCAATATGTTTCAGTTATAACCATCAATGTTAATAGTCTCAATTCACCAATCAAAAGAAACAGACTGGCAGAATGGGTCAAGAAGCAAAATCCAACAACATGCTGCATACAAAAAACATACTTAATTCAAACTGAAACTCACAGACTGAAAGTTAAAGGGTGGAAAAGAATACTCCATTTGACAGGAACCCCCCAAAAAAGCAGGAGTAGCTATCCTCTTTGCAGATCAAGTAGATTTCAAATCAACACTGATTAAGAGAGACAAAGGACACTACATCCTTGTAAAGGGAACAATCCAAGAGGAAGAGATGACAATCATAAATATCTATGCACCAAACACTAGTGCACCCAACAATATAAAACAAATACTAACGGAGATGAAAAGTCATATAGGCACTAATACAATTGTAGTGGGGGACCTCAACACCCCACTGTCACAAATAGATGGATCAACTAGACTAAAAATAAGTAATGAAATACAAGAACTCAAACTCTTGAACAAATGAACTTAACAGATGTTTACAGAGTCTTCCACTCCACAAAATCAGAATACACATTCTTCTCAGCTGCACATGGGTCATTCTCCAAAACAGACCACATACTCACACGTAGAACATGTTTAAGTAAGTGCAAAGGAATTGAAGTTATCCCCTGTATATTATCAGACCATAGTGCGATGAAATTGGAGATCCATAGTAAAACAAACTCAAAAAATTTCATAAACATGTGGAAACTGAACAACACACTCTGAATAACCAATGGGTCACAGAGGAAATTAAAGAAGAAATCAGACAGTTCCTTGAATTAAATGATAATGACAATACAACATATCGGAATCTATGGGACACGATGAAAGCAGTCTTACGAGGGAAATCCACAGCAGTGAATATACATATTAGGAAAACAGAAAAAGCCCAATTAAACAACCTGATGCTGAACCTCAAGCTTCTAGAAAAAGAAGAGCAGGACAAACCCAAAGCTCATGCAAGGGAGGAAATTATAAAGATCAGAGGAGACATCAATGCAATGGAGACTAAAAGAACGATGCAAAAAAAATCAATGAAGCCAAGAGTTGGTTCTTCGAAAGAATCAACTAAATTGACAAACCCTTAGCCAACTTTATCAGAAAAAGGAAAGAAAAGGCCCAAATCCATGCAATTAGGAATGAAAAGGGTGAAATTACAACAGACCCAGCAGAAATCCAGAGGATCATCAATACCTACTTCCAGAACCTATGCACCAATAAGATGGACAACACAGAAGAAATGGACAGATTCCTAGATACATATGAATCACCAAAGTTGAATGAAGAAGACCTAAAAATTCTAAACAACCCATTATCAACCAATGAAATTGAAAATGCAATTAAAAACTTACCAACTAAGAAAAGCCCGGGCCCTCATGGCTTCACTGCTGAATTGTATAAGACATTTGGAGAGGAATTAATGCCACTACTGTTTAAACTCTTCAATGAAATTGAAAGGGAAGCAATACTCATGAATTCATTCCTGGAAGCAAGCATCACCTTGATCCCCAAAGCAGAGAAAGACCCAACCGAAAAGGAGAACTATAGGCCAATCTCACTAATGAACATAGATGCAAAAATCCTTAGTAAGATACTGGCAAATAGAATGCAGAAGATCATCAAGAAGATCATACACCCTGATCAAGTGGGATTCATCCCAGGGATGCACGGATGGTTCAACATATGCAAATCAATCAGTGTAATACACTATATCAATAGAGCCAAGGACAAAAACCATACGATTATCTCCATAGATGCAGAAAAAGCATTTGGCAAAATCCAACACACATTTATGATAAAAAACCCTATAAAAAAATTGAAATAGATGGTATCTACCTCAAACAGGTAAAAGCCATCTATGAAAAACCAACAGCCAACATCATACTAAATGGTCAAAAACTGAAATCCTTCACACTCAAATCAGGAACAAGACAAGGATGATGTCCACTCTTCTTCAATACAGTTTTGGAAACATTAGCCACAGCAATTAGACAAGAGAAAGAAATAAAAGGAATAAAGATAGGAAAGGAAGAAGTCAAATTGTCATTATTTGCAGATGACATGATACTCTATATAGAAGACCCCAAGAACGCCACCAAAAGTCTTCTAGACTTAATAACCAAATTCAGTCAAGTAGCTGGTTACAAGGTCAACACACAAAAATCAATAGCTTTCCTCCACACGAAGGACAGACTCACTGAGAGAGAAATAGGGCAAAAAATTCCTTTCATAATAGCACCCAAAAAACTGAAATACCTAGGAATCAACCTAACGAAAGAAATCAAAGACCTCTTCTCTGAAAACTATAGCAGTCTGAAAAAGCAGATTGAAGAGGCTATCAGAAAATGGACAGACATCCCCTGCTCCTGGGTAGGAAGGATTAATATAGTGAAAATGGCCATACTTCCAAAACTGCTATATAGATTCAATGCAATTCCAATTGAGATCCCAGCAGCATACTTCACAGACCTTGAGAAAACATCCAAAAATTCATTTGGAATAAGAAGAGACCCAGATTAGCAAAAGCAATTCTAGGTAACAGAGACAGGGCAGGGGGTATCACAATCCCCAACCCGCAACTCTACTACAAACCTACTGTGATAAAAACAGCATGGTACTGGCAAAGGAACAGATCTGAGGACCAGGGGAACAGATTAGAAGATGCAGAAACAACTCCAGACACACTCAGCCATCTTATCTTCGATAAAGGAGCCAAACACCCTCACTGGAGGAAAGACAGTCTCTTTAATAAATGGTACTGGAAAAATTGCGTTTCAACTTGACAAAGATTAAAACTAGACCTATATCTCTTGCCATGCACTAAACTAAAATCAAAATGGATTAAAGATCTAAATATTAAAATACAAACTCTGAACCAGTTAGAACAGAGGTTGGGTAGAACCCTTGAAGACATCGGTGTAGGAAAAGATTTCATGAACAAAACCTCAGTTGCCCGTGAACTAGCACAAACAATCAACAAGTGGGATCTCTTCTTATTAAAAAGCTTCTGCACAGCAAGAGAAACCACCAGCAGTGTGAAGAGACAACCCACAATGTGGGAAAAAAATCTTCACCTGCTTTTCCTCAAAGGTCTACTATCTTGAATCTATAAAGGACTTAAAAAGATCAGACTTCCCAAATTTTAAGACCCAATCCGAAAATGGGCATCTGAAATGAACAGACATTTCTCAGGCAAGGAAGTAGAAATAGCAAATAAATACATGAAAAAATGTTCAACATCACCGGTCATTTGAGAGATGCAAATGAAAACAAGGCTGAGAGTCCACCTCACCCCAGAAAGAATGGCTGCTACCATGAAATCAACCAATAACAAATGCTGGCAGAGCTGTGGGGAAAGAGGAACCCTGCTCCACTGCTGGTGGGAGTGTAGACTTGTGCAACCACTGTGGAAATCAATATGGAGATACCTCAAAGAACTAGGACTGGAAGTCCCATTTGACCCCGCTATTCCCTTGCTGGGGATCTTCCCCAAAGAATTAAAAGAATCATACCACAGTGATATATGTGCACCCATATTCAGAGCAGCACAGTTTGTGGTCGCTAAAACTTGGAAACAGCCCAAATGCCCATCAACTGGAGACTGGATAAAGAAAATGTGCGGGTTTTTTATAAAAGAGTACTACTTAGCCATAAAAAATGAGAAATTAGAGACATTTATAGCTAAATGGATGCACATTGAGGCGATACTCTTACGTGAAATGAATAGGACACACATGTATAAATACCGAATAGTTTCTCTGGTGTGAGAAACTGAAACTGTAAATAAGGACTAAAATGTATAATAGGTCATGTGAAATAGGAAGAAAAGCGCCAAAGGAGAAGGAAGTGGGAGGGCTAGGGGAAAGGACAGAAGGGAATGGGATTAATATGAGAAAATGGAAAAATAGGAACAAAATCTTTGTAAATAGGGTGGACTGGAGGGGTTGAAGGGAGGGCTGGGCAAGGGTGAAAAATAAGAACCAAGAGAGATTATATAAAGGTGCAAATTTCCAATGATGAATGCCATTATATTGTATACCTAAAATGTACCAATGATTAGAATGAATAATCAATAATGCAAAATAGGAAGAAAACGTCCAAAGGGGTAGGGGTAGTGAGAAGGGCAGGGAAAAGGAAAGAAGGGAAAGGAAAAATGATGAGAAATGGAAAAAATGGAAATAAAGCCTTTGTAAATAGGGAAGGGTGGAGGGGGTGAAGGGAGGGCAAGGAATGGGGAAAAAATAAGAAACAAGATGCATTATGTAAAGGTACAAGGTCCCAATGAGAAATGTATTTGTATTGTACACCTAAAATGTACCAATAAAAGAATTTAAGAGGGCCGAGGATTTAGCTCAGTGGTTCCGGCGCCTGCATTGCAAGTACAAAGTCCCGAGTTCAATCCCCGGTACCAAAAAAAAAAAAAAAAGAATTTAAGGAAAAAGAAAAAAGATTATTAAAGTCTGAGATTCATGTTACTGGTTGTGGGAACATTTTATAAACAAGAAAGATTGAAAATGCAATGATAAAGGTGATAGGATAAAAGTGTGCTTTTCTTCAGTTGTAAAATTCAGTTCCTAATTTGGTCTAGAAATGATGAACAAACTAATATTTAATAGGTAACAAGACAATCAACAGCAAGACAAAAATCAAGATCATGGTGATCCAGCCTTCCAGAGGATTTAATCACCTGCAATTTGAATTACTATGCTTAAGACACCTTCTGCAGAATTCTTTGCATAAGCCTATTAAAACCAGTTCATGAAATGTGCTTCTCATTTTGTGCAACATATTCAGATATAGGTTTGATGAGTATAAGTCCAAGACCATAGAAATTCACTCTCTTATTTTATTTAGTAAGAATCAGTACACTAAGCCTAAATTTTATGCTTCTCAGCCTAAATGTCAAGGACAACTGTAGGTACATGATTAGCCCCCAGATGGAATTTGCATCAGAAAGGCAGCGTGCCTGATAGAAAGGTCTGGAACCTTGGTCTTAAATTGCACCCTGGCACCTACTAATTGAAAAACCTTGAATAACTTGAATCTCAATGGGTTTTTATTTAATCTTATTAAAATGAAGGGTTTAACCAGATGACTCTTTTTTTTTTTTTTTTTTGGTACCGGAGATCAAACTCGGGACCTTGTGCTTGCAAGGCAGGCGCCGGAACCACTGAGCTAAATACCTGGTCCCTAACCAGATGATTCTTAATGGTTCATCTAGCTAAATGTTCTTTGATTTTATTAAGCAGTTGTCCAGAATGCTTCCAGTTTTGCATGTGGCAGAGGAACAGATGTAACGTATAGAAAGATAAGAGCCAAGAACTGACTTTTTCTCCACAAAGTTACCAACTAAACATCAAAGTGTTTGTATGTGATTTTTTTAAATGACTTCAAATTTTGTCTTTTGTTCTCTTTACATCCATAGCTTTTTCACATACAGAGCAAAGTAGTTAAATTAAGTAAAATAATAATAAGGAAATAATTGACATCTATTAAAACTATTAAAAATCAGGAAAATACATACGCTGGAAAAGCTATAGAAAAACTGCAGCACACCCCATGCTGATGTTACTGGCAAAACATTTTGAGGAGATATTTTGAATATACTTATCAAGTATCATAAACTTGTTTGTCTTAGTAAACTCCCTATTCCAAATTTACATTTAGGATTACTCTATTTCTCCAATTCTAAGTTTCAACTTTAAAATTTAATATCAATTCAATAATTTTTAAAAAGGAAAAACCAAATATACTAAAATATTACTTGATACACAATAAAAGAATATGTATACCTTGGAATAAAAGAGGTATGAAAATTTTAAAGGAGAAAAATCCATTTATATAAACATACTCAAAGCAGACTTAGCTTTTGTTTCTTTGCTTTGTTTTTTGAGATAGGATCTTGTGATGTAATCTAAAATGGCCTTATACTTACTATGTTGCTCAGACTGGCACTGCACTCTCCAAAATCCTCCTGTCTCAGCCTCTTGATTCTAGGATTATAGGCACCCCTCCACTGTGTGGCATAGAGCAGAGTTATTTATAATTTCAAAAAATAGCACTGGCATCTAGTAATAAGAACATGATTAAATAAAACATGTAATATACAAATACAGTGGATGTAACACAGCTCTTAAAAATTCTACAAAAAAAAAAAATTCTACAAAAAAGTGAAAAAGGAGGCATAGTTCCAAATTATTGTTACAAAATCTGTAAAATATATAAGTGCATAAAATATAGTTTTATCAATGTAGAAATATCTTCATATGGATAAAAATATTAAAAGATTTCAAACAAAGGAGAAATTATGTCGCTGAGATACTGGAATTGCATATACGTGTGTATTTTTAAATGTCTTTCATATACTTAAAATGTTTCAATCACAAGTAAAAGTTCTTAGAAACACTCATGTTTGTACTGTACATATTTAAAGTGTACAACATGATGTTTTCACATATAGTCCACCAAAAAAAGTATACATACTTCAGAAAAAGAAAATCTTGTATAAATATTTTAATACTAAATTTATTGAGACACCATGGGATTAATGTAAGTTACCTTTGGTCTCTACCGTTACAAGACATGCTCAAAGTGGTGTCTGTGCACTTCCAGACATTTATTAGTACAACAAACTGCTGCTTGGGTTACCTTGGTCCATTGAGATTGCTGCATACCCGTTTTCTATTTCTCCTCTCAGGATCGGCAGTGTAGTAGGTTTTCTGTGATATACAACATCCTCTGGAGTCCCTCATACAAGGCTAACACCATCTGTAGAAAAAGCATTATACTATTTTTCTTTTCCTGCAGTGTGTATACATTTTTGGCAGACTCTGTACATGTATATACTGAAGGGATTATACAGTCAAGCAAAGTAACATCTCCATCATCTCATATAGAGCTTGCTTGCTTGCTAATAATTATAGCTAAAACCTACTCTCAGCAAACTTCCATACAATGTAGTTCTTATATTATACTCATCCTACATTACTGCAACTTTGTATCCTTTGACTCTCAACTTCTCAGTCCTCCTTCCCTCAAATGTTCTTGTCTTGATAACTAATTTCTTCCCCGTGGTTTCCCTTAGGTCTGGTTTTCTCCCCTCCTTGACACAGCAGGTAATTTAATGTTTAGCTGGGCAACTGGGAAGAAGCTACCATGCAATTTTTAGTAATAAATTCAAAATAGGTTTACACAATCACTTCCCTTCTCTTTCATGAGTAAAGAATATAATTAGGTAGCCAATGAGGGCCTCAGCTAATAAAAGCCATCACTTTAGTCTCTACACAAAAATCCTACCCAGATCTGCAGGAACTAAAACCTTTCCAGGGAGGCAAGGGACTGCTGATATTGTAGTATCCCCGCGATTGATAACAAGAATCTTTGGGATGCTAATACTTCTCTGTCCTCACATGGTGGTAAAACTCTGCCAGAATTATAATTTCAGTCTAAGAACTAAATGGACTTTCCAGCTGAAAACAATAGCAGCCCATAGCATGAAATCAATAGGCAGGGGTACATGCAGTCACTTACCTTACATATGAGATCTGCCAATGAAAATAGGAACTATTAAAATCCTGAGCTAAGCAGGTGAGTTATTTGTATTTCCGAAGTTACTATGAGCTCTTAGCAATGCTCCTGATAGGATTACAGGTGCACATCGCTGTGCCTGAGCCGATGGTTTCCTCCATCATCTCTGCTTTCTGGGTTTGCTCCATAACCTAGTCGAACTAGCTTTTGCCCCAACCACCTGCTGCGATGGCTCTCGCCGTAGACTAATATTCTAATGCCAAATTTTAAAAACTAGTTTTAAACTTTTTAATTTGGAAGGATATAAATATATAAACATACTAAAATAGAACAAAGAACTCCCGCATATCTTTTATTCAGTTCCACAGGTTACTTTTTTCAACATTTGTGCTCATTCTCCTACTCTCTCATATTCTCTTCTTCTCATTCTTATCATACACCTGTAACCTTTTACCCAGAGGGACTTCAATATGTTCTACTAACAATGTCATTCTCCAAGGTAACCACAGTGCAATTTCCTTTAGAAAACTTAATATTGATATCTACATAGTAACATTATCTAGTATGTAGTCCTAATTCAAATTTACCAAGTCTCAGAAATTTTTAGTTGAATCAAATTATTTCCATTTAAAAGGATTTAAAAAACAAAACAAGTTAAAATTCCAACTATTTTTAATGTTTGTAGGGCTTTTAAAACATTTTAAATAGTTGTTTTGGACTTACATCCTAATTTAAATGTTATCCTCACCATCAGGACTTCTACCATGCACTTCTACTTCAAAATTTTTTATTAATCTTTCAGATATTTGTAGTGCATCTATCAGTTAATTTTATCAGCGGGAGGGAGTTTCTTATCTCTTGTATAACTAATTGAGCCTTTCATACATGACTTGATAATTATCAGTTTCCCCTTAAAAAATTACACACTATTACACACACACGCACAGTGAGAGTCTTGTGAGTTCTCTACCCTGTGACACTCAACCAAAGCCTGATATAATTTTTACTTTTTAATTTTTTTTATTCTTTCTGAGAACCTTTGGCATTTTTTTACCGTAGATTTTTTTTTTTTTTTTGGTACCAAGAATTGAACTCAGGACCTTGTGCTTGCCAGGCAGGTGCGGCACTGCTGCACTAACCCCTGGCCCCCTACCTTCGAAATTTAAAACATTGGTTGTTTATACCCTGGTCCTGGATAGATCTGTCAGTTTTACTTTGGCTAGGGCTAGGTCTTTTCAAACCGACCATTTAATGTTTTCCCTCAACTTTAAAAAAACTTCCGTTTGCTCCGGAGTTTTTTAAACATGCCTATAACCCATGCACTGGATGTCTACTCTGGGGCCCTACCTGCTTTTCTAAGCCTGCCACGACACAGTCCTGGGAAAAACCTCCCGCTCTGAGCCTGAGCCATCCCCGCGGAAAGCTGAGAACCTCCAGAGCGCTTCACCATGGCGCTGCCGGCCACTTCCCTCCCTTCCAACCTACAGCCAGACCAAACGGACAGAAACGTGAGGAGGCAAAGCCCGCAAAGCTTGTTCAGTACAGAGGGGTCTGGAGGACTGCGCCTCAATCACACTGTTTACATACGTCAGTTTCAGCAACCTCTCGCGGCACTGAGAGTCCACCACCGCAGTCCGGCGCCGCAGCCCCACGGAAAGGCACTGCTAACGGTCGCCAAGTGGGCGCCAGTTGGGAAGTGCCCGGATGTTCTTACAACGCCCGGATGTTCTTATGACGCCTGTTGTTGCGCAGGTACCAAAGAGTGTGCATGTGCAGGAAGTAGCACTGAAGGAGGCGCGAAAAAATGCCTTGACATCAACCCATAGAGTCCTAGGAATACAACTAGGCTGTAAGAGAAGAACTTCAATAAAGGGGTTTTTTTTATGGCAGTCTATCTGCCTGATCCAAGACCCCACCCAGGATCACACACTGCACTGCAATTTGCTATCCTGTCATTTTTCATTTTTATTAAGTTTTATTAGCAAATTATTGCAATACATAATGATTGAATTCCTCGTGGGCAGTTGGTACATGTACATAACACATCTTAATTCTTTTTCCATTCCTTTCCCTTTGTCCTCTGCATCTTTTTTTTTCACGCCCTCCACCCTTCCCTATTGACAAAGACTTTATTTCCATTTTTTCCATTTCTCAGCATTTTTTCCTTTCCCTTCTTTCCCTTCCCCTGCCCCTCCTACTACCCCTACC
The DNA here is from genome assembly GCF_053883595.1 of Heterocephalus glaber. Taxonomy (NCBI): domain Eukaryota; kingdom Metazoa; phylum Chordata; class Mammalia; order Rodentia; family Bathyergidae; genus Heterocephalus; species Heterocephalus glaber. Next base: position 47,483 of record NW_028258511.1, on the reverse strand, counting down.
CCTTTGGACCTTTTCTCCCTATTTTACATTATCAATTATTCATTCGAATCATTGGTACATTTTAGGTATACAATATAATGACATTCATCATTGGAAATTTGCGCCTTTACATAGTCTCCCTTGGTTCTTATTTTTCACCTTTGCCCACCCCTCCCTTCAACCACTCCATTCCTCCCTATTTACAAAGATTTTGTTCCTATATTTCCATTTTCTCATATTAATCCCATTCCCTTCTATCCTTTCCCCTAGCCCTCCCACTTCCTTCCCCTTTGCCCCTTTTCTTCCTATTTCACATGACCTATTATACATTTAAGTCCTTATTTACACTTTCAGTTTCTCACACCAGAGAAACTTCGTATTTACACGTGTGTCCTATTTATTTCACTTAAGAGTATTGCCTCAATGTGCATCCACTTAGCTATAAATGTCTCTAATTTCTCATTTTTTTTTATAAAATGGAGTACTACTCTGCATCTTTGTAGTGTGGAACCAGGTGGCTGTACAGAGAAGGGCCGAAAGGAGTGGGGACTCTGACACAGCGCGACCTGAGACCTCCGGAGCATGACCAGGGACGTCAGGACCAGGCCCGCAGACCCGCCATTCTGCAGCGAGCCCACTTGGTGCCACTGACAGCGACCCTGGGACCGCGCCTGCAGACCTACCCTTCCACAGAGGGCTGACTGGGTGCCCCCAGTGCGACCAGAGACCTCGGGAACTCGCCCGCAGACTCGCCAGTCTGCAGAGGCGCCAGAGACCTCCGGACGGCGCCCACAGACCCGCCCATCTGCAGCAGGCCGACTGGGTGCCCCCAGCGCGACAGGGACCCCGAGACCGTGCCCGCAGATCCGCCAGTCTGCAGAGGCGCTGGAGACCTCGGGACCGCGCCCGCAGACCTACCCTTCCACAGCGGGCCGACTTGGCACCCCCAGCGCGACCAGAGACCTCGGGAACTCGCCCGCAGACCCGCCAGTCTGCACAGGCGCCGGAGACCTCGGGATGGCGCCCGCAGACCTACCCTTCCGCAGCGGGCCAACTCGGCGCCCCCAGCGCAACAGCTACCCCGAGACCGCGCCCGCAGTGCCGCCAGTCTGCAGGGCACCGGAGACCTCTGGACCGCTCCTGCAGACCTACCCGTCCGCAGCCCGCCTACTCGGCGCCCCGAGTGCGACAGCGACCCCGAGACCACGCCCGCAGACCCGCCCATCTGCAGGCGGCTGACTAGGTGCTAAAGATAATAAGAGAAAATAACAACCAAGATGCATCATGTACAGGTACAAACACCCAATGATAAATGTAAACAAATTGCATACCTTAAATGTACCAATAAAAGAACTTAAGGAAAAGAAAAGTCACTGGTTGAAAGTTTTTCTCCTTTGTTCATTTCCCTCACAGCACAGATCTGTGAACTGACATTAACATTTAGTTCCGCTGCATTTATGGAACAAGATCTTATTTTCAAAATGGCACGAATTTTTCTTTAGTGTAAGGACTATTTTTAGTAGCCATTCTATCTCGAAAAGTTAACAATTTATAAAGCAAATGTCTTAACTACTGTATACTTTTTCTACTTTGTACTCCCCATTTGTAGTATTTGCAAAAGGGTAATGTGTACGTAAAAATTCTTTCTCTCCCAACCCCATATCTTAGTCCAAAGTGTTTCCTCCTCTCTCATCTCTGACCTATATGGGGAAGTGTGGGAATTCCAGACAGGGCATGTACACACTTTACATTGGATACCTGACTTTAAGTGAGTTTAATGACAAGTAAAAGATGAGATCATTCTTAATGCAGGTATGTTCCAGTGCCTCAAAATTTATTTGGCAAACTGTACTTACTGACAGTCTAATAAGGATGAGATATTCAAAGATGCTCCAACAATCTTAGGCCTGTAACAGCTGAACAGCAAGAAGGCCATTTTACTGCACTGTGACAGTCATTACTGACTGGCACTGAAGGTTAGACACCAATCCTGTGGTTACTGGTAAACAAGAAGTTAAAACCAAGAGTGGTGGTACACTCCTGTAATCCCACCACTCGGGAGCTGAGGCAGGAGGATCAACATGAGCTCCAGGCCAGCCTGGGCTACGTAGTGAGTTCAAGGCCAGCCTCAATTACAAAGTGAGATTCTGTCTCAAAAAAAAGAAAAGGAAAGAAAAGAAACCACTGGGGGAAAAAAACTGAAACTGAAGTGGTGTCACTAAAAAACTGAAAATACATTTTAACAGTTATTTACAATGAGGGAAATATGGTTCTGAGGTATTCTATGTAAACAGAGATTATAAATAAAAGAATTTTCAAATGATATGCTAAAGCAATTCCTAGAAATATAATTTTCATGACAATATAACACCTGCATTTTGCTAACAATATTTCCCTAAAAATTAGCAACTCCATAGTGTTATATTTCATGTTAAACTACTATTGACTTTCAGGGAAATAACTATATCTGGCTGATTGTGACATAATACCAGTTGTGAAAATTCAGACAAATGAGGTGACAAATTCCCAAAACAGCTACTTGCAGTTCTTTGTCAAAACAGAGGACTGTAAAGACATAGCCTGAATCTGCAATTTCTGAATTAGAAGTTTTCTCTCAGGCAGAGTAAGTGGTGAAAGTGAAGTGGGCCTAAGCACTGCATTATCTTATAAAAATGGCACTGATTTCCTCACAGAGCTAACCTAATTGTAAGCGATAAACCTAACAATATGCCAAGTGATAATACAAACTCCAACATGAATACTTGCGTACAACTTGAGGTTAGTGTAAAACTAGCCTGAACCTAACCAACACCTAACACGAGCTCTAAACCTGCAGTTCATCCTAACCTGACCCTGGCTCCTGATGGCAGGCTGCCCTTTCTCTCCAGCCTCCCTGTCCGTGCCGGCCCCTAGCCACACATCCAGACCCCTCCTTACCTGCTGCACCTCACACTCCTGCCGCTCAGCATGAGGGATGCCTAGGGCAGGCTTGCAGGAAGATGATGGCTGGGATTGGTAAGGCTGGGGTGGGCTTCACTGCTCTAGGAGCCTAGGATGGAGGTGGGGAGGTTCCTTCCCGATGCTGGGACCAGCTGGGCTTCACTGCCCTAGTAGCCTGCCATGGAGGCTGGGGAGCTTCCCTCCAGGTGCTAGGACCGGCTCACCTTCTTGGCCCTAGGACCTTGGGACAGCATCACGGGAGCTTCCTTCTGGGTGCTGGGACTGGCTGAGCTTCACTGCCCTAGGAGCCTGGGATGGAGTGGAGGAGCTTCCTTCCAGGTGCTGGAACCTGCTCACATTCTTGGCCCTAGGAGCCTGGGGTGGCAGGGGGGAGCTTCCTTCCAGGTGCTATGTCCAGCTGAGCTTTACTGCCCTAGGAGCCTGGGATGGAGGCGGGGAGCTTCCTTGCCGATGCTGGGACCAGTGAGGCTTCACTGCCCTAGGAGCCTGGGGTGGAGACTAGGAGCTTCACTCGCTTGCTGGGACCTGCTCACCTTCTTGGCCCTAGGAGCCTGGGATGTAGTGGGGGAGATTCCTTCCTGTTCCTTGGACAATCTGGGCTTCACTGCCCTAGGAGCCTGGAATGGAGGCTGGGGAGCTTCCCTCCCGGTGCTAGGACCCGCTTACTTTCTTGGACCTAGGAGCTTGGGACGGCATCGCAGGAGCTTCCCTTCTGGGGCTGGGACCGGCTCACCTTCTTGGCCCTAGGAGCCTGCACTGGCAGTGGGGTAGCTTCCTTCTGGGTGCTGGGGCCAGCTGAGTTTCACTGCCCTAGGAGCCTGGGATAGAGGTGGGGAGCTTTCTACCGGGTGCTGGGACCGGCTCACTTTCTTGGCCCTAGGAGCCTGGGATGGCAGTTGGGGAGCTTCCTTCCTGGTGGTGGGACTGGGTGAGCTTCACTACCCCAGCAGCCTGGCATGGAGGCTAGGCAGCTTCCTTCTGGGTGCGGGCAACGGCTGAGCTTCACTGCCCTAGGAGTCTGGGATGCAGGCGGGGAGCTTCCTTTCTCATGCTGGGACCAGCTGGGCTTCACTGTCCTAGGATCCTGGGATGGAGGAGAGGAGCTTCCCTTCTGGTGCTGGGACCAGCTCACCTTCTTGACCCTAGGAGCCAGGGATGGCAGCCATGGAACTTCCTTCCAGGTGCTACGACCAGCTGTGCTTCACTGCCCTAGGAGCCTAGGATGGAGGTGGGGAGCTTCCTTCCCGATGCTGGGACCAGCTGAGCTTCACTGCCCTAGGAGCCTGGGATGGAGGCGGGGAGCTTCCTTCCTGGTGCTGGGACCAGCTGAGCTTCACTGCCCTAGGACCCTGGGATGGAGGCTGGGGAGCTTCCCTCCAGGTGCTGAGACCATCTCACATTCTTGGGCCTAGGAGCTTGGGATGTTAGCGGGGAAGCTTCATTCCGGGTGCTTGCACTGACTGAGCTTCACTGCCCTAGGAGCCTGGGATGGAGGCTGGGGGCTTCCGCTGGGGGCTGGGACCTGCTCACCTTTTTAATCAACTAGACCATAAAAAATCAACAAAAAAGTCAAAGAGTTGAATCAAACCTTCGAACAAATAGACTTAATAGATGTCTACAGGGTATTCCTTCCAAAACCAACAAAATGCACATTCTTCTCAGCAGCACATGGGACTTTCTCCAAAACAGCCCACATACTAACCCATAAGGCATGCAGAAATAAATGCAAAAGAATCAAAATTATCCCATCTATATTATTAGATCATAATGAAACTAGAAAGCAATGGCAAAAGACAACAGAAATTATACACACATATGGAAACTGAATAATGATCTTGAGTGATCAAAGGGTCACAGATGAAATTAATGAAGAAAGTAGTTACTATAATCAAACAATAATGATAGTATGACATATTGGAACCTATGGAACATAATGAAAGCAGTCTGAAGAGGGAAGTGTATAGAGGTGAATTTCCACATCAGGAAAACAGAGGGAACTCAAATAAATAAGCTAATGATGCTCCCCAAGGTCTGAGAAAAGCAATCCAAACCCAAAGGTAGGAAATTATAAATATCAGAGCAGAAATTAATGAAATTGTGACTAAAAAAATACAAAGAATCCATGAATCAAAGAGTTGGTTCTTTGAAGGATAAAACAAAATATACAAACCCTTAGCCAACCTTATAAAAGAAAAGGAAAAAAAGACTCAAATCCATGCAATTAGGAATGATAAGGTTGAAATCACAACAAATCCCGCAGAAATCCAGAGGATCATCAGTACCTACTTCGAGAACCTGTACTCTAATAAGATGGAAAATTGAGAAAAAATGGACATAATCCTAGATTTGTATGAATTGCGAAGATGATATAAAAATTTTAAACAATCCAATATCAGCCAATGAAATTGAAGATATAATTTAAAATCTACCAACAGTGCTCACTTCGGCAGCACATATACTAAAATCTACCCACAAAGAAAAGTCTAGGTCCTGAAAGATTCACTGCTGAATTCTTCAAGAAATGTAGCGAAGACCTAATGCTGCTACTTCCGAAACTCTTTAATGAAATTGAGAAGGAAGCAATGCTTCCAATTCATTCCTGGAAGCAAGCATTTCCTTAATTCCAAAACCAGAGAAGGATTCAACCAAAAAAAAAGACAACTACCGGCCAATCTCCCTAAGGAACATAGACACAAAAATCCTTAATAAGATACAGGCAAACAGAATGCTGCAAATCATCAAGAAAATTATACAACATGACCAAGCAGGATTCATCTCAAAGATGCAGGGATGGTTCAACATGCACAACTCAATAACTGTAATACCCCATATAAAACACAGCCAAGAAAAACCAATAGATGCAGAAAAAGCATTTGACAAAGTCCAACACCCTACAGAAAACTGGAATAGATAGTCTTTATCTCAATCTGATAAAAGCCATCTATGACAAACCAACAGCCAACATCATACTAAATGGACAAAAACGGAAAACTTTCACTCTAAAATCAGGAACAAGACAAGGATGTCCACTGTCACCACTCTTTTTTCTTTTCTTTTCTTTTCTTTTGTTTTTTGTGGTACTGGTGATCAAACTTGGGTCCTTGTGCCTGCAAGGCAGGCAGCAGAACCACTGAGCTAAATACCTGGCATGTCACCACTCTTATTCAATATAGTTCTGGAAACATTAGCCAGAGCAATTAGACAAGGGAAATAAAAGGAATAAAGAAAGGAAAGGAAGAACTTAAACTGTCATTGTTTGCAGATGACATGATACTCTACATAGAAGACCCCAAAAATGCCACCAAAAGACTTCTAGATTTAATAACCAAATACAGTAACATAGCTGGATAGAAGGTCAACACTTAAAAATCAATAGCATTCCTTACACAAATAACAAACTCACTGAGAGAGAAATTGTGGAAATCACACCTTTCACAATACATCCAAAAAAGTGAAATACATAAGAATCAATCTAACAAAGGAAATGAAAGACCTTTATATTGAAAACTACAGCACTCTGAAAAAGGAGATCAAAGAGGATATCAGAAAATGGAAAGATATCCCTTGTTCTTGGGTAGGAAGAACCAATATAGTGAAAACAGCCATACTTCCACAACTGTTATACAGATATAATCCAATCCCAATCAAAATACCAATATCTGGCCAGGGATTTAGCTCAGTGGCACAGCACCTGCCTTGCAAGCACAAGGTCCTGCATTCAATCCCCTGTACCAAAAGTAAAATAAAATACCAATAGCATATTTCAAAGAATTAGAGGAACAATCCTAAAATTTGCTTGGAACCGGAAGATACCTAGAGTAGCAAAAGTATTTCTGGGCAATTAAGGCAAGGCAGGGGCATCACAATCCCTGACTTGAAATTATACTACAAAGCTACTGTGATAAAAACAGCATGGTACTGGCCAAAAAAAGCAGACTAAAGGATCAATGGAACAGATTAGACAATCCAGAAACAACTCCAAACACACTCAGCCACCCTGTCTTTGACAAAGGAGTCATACACTTTCACTGGAAGAAAGATAACCTCTTTAATAAATGGTGCATAAAAACTGCCTTTCCACATGCCAAAGATTAAAACTAGACCTGTATCTTTCACCATCGCTAAACTAAAATCTAATTGGATCAAACACCTTAATATTAAAATAGAAACACTAAATCTACTGGAAGACAGAGTAGGTAGAACTCTTGAAGACATTGGTGTAGGCAAAGACTTTATGAACAAAACCCTGATTGCACAGGAAATACGACAAAGAATCAACAACCCAGATCTCATATTATTAAAAAGTTTTTGCATAGCAAAAGAAACCACCAACAGCATGAAGAGACAACTCACACTGTGATAAAAAATTTTGCCAGCTGTTCCTCAAAGGACTAATATCTAGAATATATAAAGAACTTAAAAAAATCAGACCCCCTAAATTTAAAGACCCAATCCAAAAAAGACCATCTAAAATGAATAGACACTTCTCAGATGAACAAGTAGAAATGGTAAATAAATATATGGAAACATGCTCAACATCACTGTTCATTCAAGAGATGCAAATTAAAACAACACTGAGATTCCATCTCACTCCAGAAAAAATGGCTGTTATCAAGAAATCAACCAATAACAAATGCTGGTGGAGCTGTGGGGAAAAAGGAACCCTTATCCACTGTTGGTGGGAGTGCAGACTGGTACAACCACTATGGAAATCAGTGTGGAGATTCCTCAAAAAATAAAACTAGAGGTTCCATTTAACCACCTAGCCCCCTTCTTGGTATCTTCCTTAAAGAATTAAAAGCATCATACCACAGTGATATAGGCACACATGTTTATAGCAGAACAGTTCGTAATAGCTAAATCTTGGGAACAGCCCACGTGCCCATCAACTGATAAGTGGATAAAAAAAGATGTGGGGTTTTTTTTATACAATGGGATGATACTGTGCAATAAAGAAGGATGAGCTTGAGACATTTCTAGATAAAAGGATGTATCTTGAAACCATACTCTTAAGTGAAATCCATCAGACACACGTTTAAACATTGCATTCTTTCTCTGGCATGAGAAACAAAAACTGTAAATAAATCTGTAATAGATATAGGGAAATGGGAAGAAAGTGTTCAAGTGAGAAGAGGAACAAGGGACCGGGAAGAGAAAAGGAAAAAAAGGAACAAGAAAAAAAGAATAGAAAGAAAGAATGGAAACAAAAGCTTTTGTAAATAAGGAGGGGAAGGGCCAGGGATTTAGTTCAGTGGTTCCCCTGCCTGCCTGACAACTGCAAGGACCAGAGTTTGATCCCTGGTACCACAAAAAAAAAAAAAAAAAAAAAAAAAAAAATGAGGGGAAGAGGGGAGGAAGGGAGGGGAAAGGAATGGGAAAAAAAGAAGAAAGCTATATCATGTACAGGTACAAATTCCCTATGTTGAATGTCATCATTACACATATGTAAAATGTACCAATCAAAATTTTTTTTTTGGTACCGGGGATCAAACTCAGGACCTTGAGCTTTCGAGGCAGGCGGCAGAACAACTGAGCTAAATGCCTGGCCCAATAAAAAATTTTTTAAAAAGAAAAACAAATCACAAACACAGCAAATGACCAATACAGAAACAAAGGAACTATAAATCAGCAAAAAAATAAATAAATAAATAACACGATTAAGAGAATAACCATAATAAACCCACACATATCCATAATTAACTGGAATGTAAATTTATTAAATCCTTCAATTCTAAGACACACAAAGGCTGAGTGCAAAACAAAACAAAACAAAAAAAACTGCTGCTACCTTCAAGATACAAAAGCTTTAAGGGATCTGGGATTTAGCACAGTGGTTTCATTGCCTGCTGCACAAGCACAAGGACCCGAGTTTGATCCCTGGTATCAAAAAAAAAAAAAAAAAAAAAGATTGCAAATGCTTTAAGGACACTCAGAGATGGGAAGTCAATGGATGGAAGTAGCTATTTTATGCAAATAGAAACCGAAAAACAGCACACCTAGGTATACAGTAAGTCCCCAAATTACAAACATTCAAGTTGCAAACTTTTGCAGGTGTATTGTATAAGACTCACTTTGTCAGACTTAGGAATGAATCTGATTTACAAAAATTCTCTGAGAATGAACTTGTTTGTAAGTCAGCAACTTCATCTACTTCTATCCGGCAAAAGGAACTTTAAAGTTTTTTCTGCTCTGAGTCAAATTCATTGGATAATGGTAAATGAGTCAATTTATTAAGAGAACATAAAAAATGCAAATATATATATACACTCAAGATTGGAGCACCTAAATACATGAAAAAATATTAATAGATCTGAAGAGAGACATAAACAGCAATACAAAAACATTAACTTTTAATTGCCTACTTTTTTTTTTGGTACCGGGAATCAAACTCAGGTCCTTGTGCTTGCGCAGCAGGTGACAAAACCACTAAGCTAAATCCCTGGCCCTAATCCCCTACTTTTAACAACAGATAGATCATCCTGATAGTAATCAATAAAGACTTGAATTTATACTGCAAAAGATATGTCCAGAACATGCCATTGAAAAGTACAATAGGAAAAGTGCACACAAAACACTCTTCTGGATGGAGGACATATTAGGTCACAAAACAATTCTTAGTAAATTTGAGAAGACTGAAATCACTGTAAGAATATTTTCTGACTACAGTGGTATTACCCAAGAAATCAGCTGTAGGAGAAAAACTAAAATGTGCACAAATATGTAGATATTAAACACCATTTCCTAAGCCGAAAATGGGTCAAAAAAAGAAATCCGAAAGATATTAAAAAAAACAACTGTTACAGCAAAGTGCGACAGCTCAGCCTCACATCCAAGTTTTATAGCTCTGTATTACAACCAATGTTAGCTATCTGAAGGTCTCTGGTGGCGAAGAAGTCAAGCAGTGCTCAGAAAGATGGAGGGATTTTTTATTATGCTAGAGGACTCAGAGGAGTTCATACTCTGAAGGCTAAAGCCCTGAATGGTAATGCAAGCAACCTTACATAGAGATCTCTGGGGTAGGGGGTGGGCCCACCTACTGGGTGAACATGCTCATTGAGGCAGATGGGCAGAGTTAACAGAACATTCTTGAAACCTTAGGTATAAGCATCCTGAAGTACAAACAGTTACACTGCTTGAACAGAACATCCTATGGAAAAACATTGGGGGGGGGGCAACAGACAAAGGCCTGCCCTGTTGTGCATTATTTCTTTATCACAACAACTTAGGACAAACAAAAATGGAAACACAACAAACCAAGACTAATGGAATACTACAATGTACTACTAAGAAAAGGAAGTTTATATCAGTAAAAGCTTACCATAAGAAACAAGACCTCAAACCACCTAAATTTACATCTCAAAAAAATAGGAAGAGAACAACAAACTAAGCCCAAAGTTAGTAGGAGGAAGGAAATAAAGAATCAGAGAAGAAAATAAATGACAGAATAGAAAAACAGGAAAGATCAACAAAGCTGAGTTATTTTTTAAAAGATGAAACTGACAAAACATTAGCTGGGCTCACTAGGAATAAAACAGTTTTTGAATCTCATCAGAAAAGAAAGGTCACATTACAACTGATACCACAAAAATACCTAGGATCATAACCCTAAGTTCAACCACCTCACGGACGAGTTGTTCGTGACCACCCCACGCACCACCTGTAACACAAGAAACATTTTCTGGAACTGTACTCCTGCATCGGAAATTGCTGGACTTGACCCCCCCACCCAGCAAATCCATAAAAGCTTACTATTCTCTTAGTTCTGTGAGCACCCAGTCCCCCCCTTTTCATAGTCAATTCTAGATCCCTTCCGTTGAAGCCCCAATCAAGAGTCTGGCTGCCCTGTGTGTCTGTGAACACTCTGTCTTTTTTCAGTGACTTCCAGGTCTTAAGATCCAGTCCTGGAATGTTACCTTCTAATACCTGCTACATGACACTCTTCCTCCCTCTGTCTGTCTGTCTGGGTTTGTCAGCTTTGCTACTCCCCTTCCAACGTGAACGCCATCAGGGTCAGAATAGAGATGGCCCTGACCAGAGGAACTGACTTCCCAGTGTGGAACTGGGGAGCAAACATGCAGGCAGATGCAGTCGGTGGGTGGAATTTGGAAAACATACATGCATTGTGCACAGAGCTCATGCTCGGGGCTCAGGAGATGACTGAGGCTGTGACAGAAAGGGACAAGCAGGGCATAGGGGAGGACTGGGATCTGAAAAACCCGTGGCTGCCCTGTGTACCAAAGGGGGGTGAGTGTGGAAGAGCATGAATGCAGGAGGCCGGTGCGAACTGAAGTGTTGGGCTGAAGAGACCCAGAGCAGAAGGGCCCGGGGGGGGGGGGGACGGGAGAGCGTAACTGGAAGGAGCACATCCAGGAAGAAGCAGGAGCCATGCAGAGGACAGGGATCCCACAGGCATGAGGGTGGGAGTGCAGGCGGCGGCACTGGGGCACAGAGACCCATGCATACCCACCTCAGTGACCTGGCTCACAGAATCCATGGGGAGGTTTTTGGGAAACTGCGGCAGGTGGGAGCAAGGCCAAAGTGGTGGCTACAGACTGCTGTTCAGCCCACCTTCCACAAAGAATACGGGGATGCTTCACTGGTGGAGGCAAAGCTCTGAACAGACAACTGGAAAAAAAAAGGTAGGATTTGTTGACCTACAGTAGCTAGTCATGAAAAGGGAGTTGATGCAGCGTGGGAAAGGGCAAAGAGTGCTGTGAGCACACAGGGATCAGACTGTTGCTGCACAGCCAAGGGAAGGAGATCACAAAGCCTGATGTTATGAACCCTCTCCTGGGAAGAACTGTGGTTCTGCTGACAGTCGCCTCACCGAATGTGGGAACTGAAACCAGACAACTGAGAAAATGACCTGATTCCCCTAGGAATGTCACAGGACTCCCTCCACCCTCGCACATGAACACAGAAACAGGCGCCTCACACATCACAATCAGGAAGGAAACAAGCTCTATGCACGGGTGAGGTTCCCCAACATTCCGACTAGAGCACCTTTCATCAAAAGCGTGCAAGCTAACACCTGTGGCGGCCCGTGTAGGAAACAGTGTGGTACTTTCTCAACAAGAAGGAAAGACGTTTCACTTACTAGTAATGCCTAGGTAGATAAGCCAAAGAACTGAAAATGGATAATCAAGCAAAAAATGTGTGTCCTCTGTATCTGCCAAGGATGTGCCAAGACGAAACAGTCCCAGGGGCCAGGGATTTAGCTCAGTGGTGCCACCGCCTGCCTCCCAAGCACAATTTCCCCAGCAGTTCCATCCCCGGTACAAAAAACAAACAAACAACGGCAAAGAAACGGTCCCAGAATGAGTTGAAGATACCAAAAACTGGATTTAAATAGACAGTGACTATTTCTCCCAGGCAGGGTAAGTGGTGAAAGGGAAAATGGTCTGAGGACTGCAGTATCTCTTTGAAAAGCCAATGGCTTTCTTGACACAACACTATCAATCACCTAACCGTTCCGAACCGGATGCCAAACAGTAACACAAACCTCAACATCCACAATTTCAACAATGACACTATATATATCCGACCCTGGTTTTCTGGTGCATTGGGTAACCTCTGCCCAGCCTGCCCTCCCCTTTCCCCCAGTCGATGGTGATGCTTCTCCTCACTTCTGTAGACCTCCTTACCTGCTGGGCCCCGTTAGTCCTGCCGGTCAAGCTGCAGGAAGGCCTTGGGCATGGTCAGCTGGGCATCCTGGGTGGACGTGCAGAGTCCTAGGCAGCAGCCTCACGTCACGGAGTGTGGCAGCCGGATGTCCCAGGTAGGAGCCTCCGGTGCTAAGTGTCTGGCATCCCAGAAGGTGGTGGTCTGGAGTGGTGAGGGCAGTGGGTGAGTCCTCGGGCCCCAAACCACCGAGGACAAAGGCAGGGCTGCAACCTGATGCTCTGGAGGTTTAGCAGGAGGAAAAGATTACACTTCATTATGGTTTGCACACTACAGAAACACACACAGCCTCCACCCAACACCAGTCCCAAGGGAAAGAAGGTTGGGCGGGCAGAACAGATCTTAGGAGATGGAGAGGCAGCGGGCGGGGTGGGGAGGAAGAGGAGGGAGAAGAGGGGACAGGAAGAGAGGAAGGGAGGGGTAGGGGAAAAGAGACCTGTAGAAGGATGTGGGGGGTGGGGGGGGCAGTGGGGAGGAGGGGAGGGGCCAGGCTGGGTCACGGGAGAGAGGGGAAGGCCCCACCGGACCAAGGGAGTTCGAGAGTGGAGCAGCGGCGGGGTCATTGGGGCGGAGAGGAGGCCGAACATGGCCAGTCCTCAGGCCTCAGGCCCCAGAAAACCATCTCTCAGGTCCCGAGCCCGAAGGCCGCTCCTTACCTTCGTCACAGCTGGAACATGGACTGAGGCACGCCCAGGGTGGGAAGCGTACACTACGTGACTGCTTGCGCATGTGTGCAGATGGGGGGGCAATTTGGCGGAAGGGGCGGGGCCTAGCCGGGCCAGGTGGAACTTCGCCACACCTCCAGCCCAGGGCCCCTCTGCAGATGCAGCCCTTCCACTCCTAAAACCCAGTTCAGTTCAGCTCCCCTCTGTCCCAGTGCCTCAGCCCTGCACTCCTCCACAGTGACTAACCCCCCCATCCATGTCTGGTAACTGGACCTTGGGCCGATCAAGGCCAGACTCCAACTGACAGGCCCGACTCCAACTGACAGGCCCACTGCCTGCAGGCCCCGCCCTCTCTGCCAATGGTGACACCCACTTTCTGGGGCAGGTGCCTGTGCAGTCGTGGGCCTCACACTACCCACAGAGCTGACCAGGAGGAAAGCGTACAGTCCAGTGTTCCAGTTCCTCAGGTAAGGGAGCCTGCGGGCCTCGGGCCTCGGCCCTCCCCTTGGGAGATTGTCCAAGACCCGCATGGAGTCCAGGAGGGGACGGAGGTCGCCTTGCTGGCCCCCCTGGAGAGCCAGCCCATCACCTTCAAGCCTGAGGAGATGGAGAAGTCCAGCAAGCTCCAGCAGGCCACGCCGCAGCACATCCAACAACAGCCGCTGGCCAAGCAAGTGAAGGCCTTCTCTGCCTCGGCTGCTCTTGCCCCCCGCCACTTCTGCCCTGCAGCCCATCCACCTGCAGCATCTGCCCACTACCTAAACCACCTCCATTACCAGGGTACAGCACGCCATCCTGCAGCACCACCTGGCTGCCACCGCCACCATTGGCATCCACCCCTATGCCCACCCGCAGCCCCACCTGACGCCCATCTCCCTGTTGCACCTCACTCACTCCATCATCCCTGGCCACCCGGCCACCTTCCTTGCCAGTCACCCCATCCACATCATCCCCGCCTCTGCCATCCACCCCAGGCCCTTCACCTTCCATACTGTCCTGCACGCTGCCCTCTGCCCCACCCTGCTCGCTCCTGGGCCTGCAGTGGCAGCTGCCACCGCCCTGCACCTCCACCAGCAGCACCAGCAACACCGCCCCCCCAGTCAAGCCACAGAAATCAGGGCGTGGGAGTCTCCCTAGCTAGGGCAGGCGCCCCGCGGTTCCTCCCTCGGGGTTTGCAGCCAAGAGTGCCAGCCTGCGCACACTGGGCATGCAGGGTCCAGTGTCTGGGAGCCAGAGTCGAGATTTGGCTTGCAGGGATGGGCTGGGAGTGAGGCTGGCTTTGGGTTTACTATCAGGGATCCCCTTCCTCCTTTTGCTGTCCTCCTCTCCTGTGTCCCTGGGCTAGGGAGCTCCTGTCAGTGCTGCCTGCACCTCCAGGTCGTCACCTCCACATGGTCCCCTCTTACCTCTATTTTCTATCCTGCGCTCCTCCCCTCTTCTGGCCTCAAGACACTCTCCTTGTCTCTGGCCCCCGAAAGGTCCCACACCATCCACTCCTGTGTTCCCGATGCCCTGCTGCTCCCACCCCGCAGCCTGTGGGCAGTGTCTTCCCTGTCCTCAGTGACACATTGCCCAGGTGAGATGGGAAGGAAATCTGACCTGGAACCATATGTGACCCAGTCCCGCACCCAGAAGAGGCCTCCGCGTGGCCCCGGGGGACAGTCCTCCTGCCCAGTCGGTGACCACTGCCTGTGCGCTTCCCAGGGCGGGCGCCTGTGATGGGCATATCTTCTGTTGTGTTGGTGTTCCCTTCTTCATTTATAGAATTTTTTAATGTAAAAATTGCTCTCAACTCTATAAAGGCAAATGCTGCTTTTTGTAGCTCATATAAAAAGGTTCCATATTTGTAGTATACTGCAATAATATTTTCTACATCCAGCTCTTTAAATGATCCTTCTGGTGGCTTTGTGTAAGTATTGTTTGCCCTAGTTGAATTAAGGAACTTTAAGGGTTATAAAATGAAAGCAAAAAAATAAAGTACTTGTTTTCTGCTAGATAGAAAAAAAAAGTACTAT
Organism: Heterocephalus glaber; assembly: GCF_053883595.1. Lineage (NCBI taxonomy): Eukaryota > Metazoa > Chordata > Mammalia > Rodentia > Bathyergidae > Heterocephalus > Heterocephalus glaber. Next base: position 32,182 of record NW_028258511.1, on the reverse strand, counting down.
GGCTGAATTTGAGTCTAATCTGAATTATATATATTTTATTGAATATTGTTATCACTTACATTTTGTTTTCTGTTTATATTTTTTTCACTTTTCTACTTTTTCCAGCTTCTTTTTAGCATTCTGAATCTTTCCTCATTCCTTTTATTTTTCTTCTAATGGGTTAAAAGTGAGTACTTTAGTGGTTCATTAGTTACTAATAGTTTAGTAGTTGCCTCTAGAGCTTCAACGTGTATTTGATATAATGTTTAATAAAGTTCCTATCTATGTTCTTCTCCCAAGCAGACTAAAGACTGTATTTTGAGGATCATTATATTTAAATATCCTCTAATTGATTGATTATTAGTGGTCCTAGTGATTGGTTTTTTAGTTTAGTTTTGTTTTTTGTTTTTGTTTTTTGTTTTGTTTTGTTTTGTAGTACTGGTTTATAAGCTCATAAAAAGGAAAATGAAAATCTTTCTTTTGAAATACTAGTTGGCTCCAAGGCTCTTGGAGTGAGAAAATCTGCTGAGAATGGGTCCAAGTGACAGCATCGTGAAGAACACAATTTTACCTCACCAAGTTAAACCGCCCTGGAGTTCCTAGAAACAGTCTTTTGGCAGGAATGCCTGCAGCCACTCCATTTTTTGGCAGGGATTTCTCCATCATTGTTTACAAAAAATTATCAAGTTCATTGATACCAGTTCATGTCCTTTTTCTGCAAATTCACTATGAGGTTCTGTGTGCTTGCGTTAATATCCTTGATTGGCACGCCTCATGTAACAAACACCTCTGAGATGATTCTCAAACTGCAGTCAGGGTTAATGTGCAGACTTCTTGCCCTCTATCTAGGTTTGGCTTTTCTGCTGTCCACATTAAGATAATTTGTCACTCAAGACTGCATGGAGGCTGTCACTCCAGGCAGTCCTGGCTGAAGTGCAGCTAGCCCCTACACTCATTTGAGACTAGAGAAAAGGAAAACAGAGATGCAGGGGAAATGTGTGGAAACCAAGCTGCTGGGTGAACTGTTTTGGGTGACTCTCATTGGTGTCACATTGTCATGAATATAATTTGGATCAGACTTGCCTTTTATAAGCTGGTACATTTGTGCTATTATGTTACTCTGTCTCCTGACTAAAACTTGACCATGAAAGCTACATGATTTTGGTTTGTGCATGTGTGTGCATGTGTGCGCTGCCTTAGAGTGCATGTCACATGATGTGTCCAGATGAAAAAACTCCCCAAGGAATTCCATTCAAATTGCCTGATAAATGAGAGCTCCCATATTACATTGTCAAATTAACCCAGGTGACATTTAGTTCACATGCTTTAGATAAATGTTTGATAGATAAGTTAATTTAAATTCATTACTTAAATAAAAGTAGAAATGTGTTCAGAACTATTAGCATACATTTTTTCCTGGATTGCAGGACAATCAAGATTGTATTTATCCACCTCCTGCCTCCCAAGCCCAAGGTCCCAGATTTGATCCACAGTACCAAAAAAAAAAAAAAAGATTGTATTTATCTCTGTTACATGTTTAGATGCAATGTCCAAGGCTTTGTATGCATCAAGTAGAGCAACTTTTAGGGGTTTGACAAAGAAATAACAAAGAAATGATCAAAGTTGTCTGGTGTCTCAATTTTCATGGATTGTAACTGCTAGGAATAAATAAGTAAATATAGGTGGGATAAATTTCTACAAAGGTACATAATAAAGATAAAACATTGAGAATTTTCTAAATAAATTGGAATACTGAGATATCAGTTAGTGACTATAAATTCAAATACTCTTTGCTTCTTAAAGTCTACAAAAGACAATATACCTGGGCCTTGTAAATGTGCTTTCATAAATTGATGACACTTGGAAAAATAATTTAATTTTGCCTTCTTGGGTTTTCATAAGAAGTGGGATCATTTAAGAGTGAAAATTCTAATTAGCATGTGCAATTCCATGTTCAAAGGGTGCAAAAGGAAATTAAGCTGTGCCTTGATGAAAAACTATTAAAAGCATAGAATTATATTATGCTACTGTTATGGCTTATATTTAGGTGTCTCCCCAAAGTCTCCTGTGGTTTTAGGTGGGGCTTTTTCAGAGGTGATTAAATCTAGAGTGATTGATTCACAGTGCACTGCTAGGTCAGAGGGCACTAGGATTAAGGGTGTGAGTGTTACCTGTCCTAAGTAGTTTGAATAAGACAAAAGGAGAAGACTTCCCTTGTTGTTTTGCGATAGTTTGCCCACCAAGAACTAATTCTCTGCCAAACCACCCTGCCTTGGGGCCAGTGGATTATGGACCGAAACTTCTACAAACTATGAGCTCAATGAATCTTTCCCCTTTTAACTTTAAGTGTCTGGTATTTTGTCTCAGCAACAGGAGAAAGTAATTAAGACAGTTACTAAGAAAAAGAGTAATTTTGACTAAATGCAGAGATCCTGCACAGATTGTTTTGAAATGTCAAGTTAATGAAGTAAGCAAGGCTGAGAGGAGCCAGCAAGTAGAAAAACAAGGGATATGAAAGGTTATGAGAATGTTTTTAAATGAGAAAGAATTTTGCATAAGGAAATAACATTTCTCCTAAAGAAAAAAGAAGAAAGATAAGGGCAAAACCAAGAGATGTAAGCAAGTTGCAGAGTGAGCAAGTCACAAGAGATTTGTGAAGGGTGAGTCTTTATGGAAGGAAATTTTAATGTATGGTTAAGTTGGCTATAATTAAGAAAATTACCTAACGGGATTTCTAAGAATCAAAATTTGATGCGGTAATGTAAAATCAGAATGAAATTCTCTGTGCTTAAAACAATATAGTTTTCTTAAAATATTGATCTGCTTTCAGTAAAAACAACAAGACTAGAAAACAGAGTATTATGTTTTATAGAGATAATTTCTTGTGTTTTCTGCAGCCTTTACTAGGATTTTGATTACTTAGGAAAACAGAGTCTTAAAGGAATTCTGGTTTATTTAAGCATCTATTTATTTTAATTCCTAAAATGATCACTTTATAATTCTAGTGAAATCTGATCTATAATTCTAGTTAAATGAACAACTATTAATTTTATAATAATAAATGATATCTGGTATTGATATAAATGACATAAAGATTTTATAAAATTTTTAAAGTTGATGGTCCTGGTAGGGTTCTGTCAGTCAGGTTTATTATCTTAAAATTCTGTATTCAATAAAAATAACTATTTCCTGCTCAATTGTAGAACTCGTTAAAATTAGCCTATTGTGGCTGCTCTAATCCTTTTGTCATCCACAGTTTTGCCTCTTTCCTAAAGTATTTGTAATCAGACTCATAGAAAATCCTCTAACAATTACTCTTAAATACAGTTGTCTGATAAAACTACACTCATTCTATAAAAATTGTTTTTCTTTGAGTATTGTTGGCTAGAATTTGTATGACTAGTCAAAAAACATGTTTCTTGGTTCAAAACTACTATACAAGCTGAATTTGTTTTGGTCTTATTTGTTTTGTTTTATATTTCCCTTTTTAAACTTTATAACTATTGCCTTTTAAAATTCTGCAGAAGTGCAACTCCTAACAAAATGGTTTGGTCCAATATTTTATGATGCCTTCACCTACAGAACAGGTTAGATTAAACTGAGTAATGGATCCCAATCATTATGGTTTAGATCTAGGATGTCTCCCAAAGGTCTCATGTGCTAATGTGTGAGGCTTTTGGAAAGTGACTGAGTCATGGGAACCCTATAGCTGGCATGCTATTAGGGGATGGAGCCTGGTGTCACTGGGGGGCGTGACCTGGAAGGGTGTAGCTTCCTTTCACACTCCTTCCTTCTCCCTCTCCTTCCTGGCCACCATGATGTGAGCGGCTTTTCCTCTGTGATGCCCCTCTGCTGTGCCATTCTGTCTTGGAAGCAGCTGACCATGGGCTGTAACTGTGAGCCAAAATAAACCTCTCCTCCATTAAGTTGCAAATGTGTCTCAGTGATGAGAAAGTGACTAAGACAATAGGCAACCTTGGCCTAGGAGCAGCAACTTCTAAATCTCTCTGTTGCTCAAATGTGGCTAAAAGGGTTTGGAGCTGACTTTCACCCATCAAATACTTACCTTCTAATGTGGGACTGGATCAGACCAACAGCCAAGACAGGTCCATCCCAGCAATGAGGACAATATCAGTCAGTGCTTACTAGAGAAACAGATTTAATGCAAGATATACAAATATGCAAAATATATAAGATTGGCTCTTGCAATGGCCACCCACAGAGTCAGTTATGGAAGAGTGCAAAAGGTCTGTGAGCTCACTGGACATCTGAAGGACCCAGTCAAAGGCCTGGAGCTCAGTGTAGTATGCCATGCAAGTCTATATCAGGAGGCCAAAGGGGCTGTGATAGAAGGCTGAAGGGTCTGCCCTAGAAGCCAGAAGATGATGTCCAAGATGAAGGCGGAGGCTGGAACTCCTCCAAAGAAACAGAAGCAGCAGCTGTCCTTCTTCTTTTCTCTTTTATACCATTCTGGTGACAATCTTCCCTAGGATAGGTCTTCTGTCTTCAGTAAACCCCCTCAGTCACACTCAGAACTATGCTGAACTAGTTGGGCATTTCTTACTCAAATTGACACAATCAGTTAACTGTCACAAGGACAATCAAAACCAAACTACAGGATCCTTGATTACTGATGTCTTCAGAAAAGCTCTCACAAAGACAAGAGGGTAATATGAAAAATATAAAAGTAATTAAGATGGGACCACTTATGTCAGCCCTACCAAAAAGCAAACAATACCAGGAGGTTATGAAGGAAGAGGAAATGCTTGATAATAACTGTCTTAGTTACTTTTTGTGTTACTGAGACAAAAATCCCCAACACTCAAAGTTAAAGGAAGTTAGCTCACAGTTTGTAGAGGTTTCAGTCTATAGTGGGCTGGCTCCAAGGCAGGGCAGCATGGCAAAGGGGCATGGCCGAGGAGAAACAGTCCATGGCATGGCAGGCAGGCAATGCCAAGCAGCAGCAGCAAGCCTCCCTTTTCCTTTTATCCCATTCAGACTGCAAGCTTTTGGGTGATGCCACTGACACCCAGAGTGGGCCTTCCCATATCCACATCCAGAACTATGCTAAACAGATCTGTACACTAATTTAGTTAACACATCTGGGCAAGAGATTTAGCTCAGTGGTTCCACCTCCTGCCTCGCAAGCGGAGGGACCTGAGTTTGATCCCTGGTACCAAAAAACAATGACAACAACAACCCCCCCCCAAATAAACAAAAAAATGGGCATCTGAAATGAACAGACATTTCTTAAAGAAGTAAAAGCAGCAAATAAACATATGAAAAAATGTTCAACATCACTCATCATTTGAGAGATGAAGATGAAAACAACACTGAGATTCCACTTCACTCCAGGAAGAATGGCTGGTGTCAAGAAATCAATCAATCACAAATGCTGGCGGGGTTGTGGGGAGAAAGAAACACTTCTCCAATATTGGTGGGAGTGCAGACTGGTCAAGAACTGTGGAAATCAATATGGAAATACCTCAAAAAACTAGGATTAGAGGTCCCATTTGACCCAGCTATTCCCCTGCTGGGTATCTTCCCAAAAGAATTAAAAGAATAATACCTCAGCAATATATGCACACCCATGCTTATAGTGGCACAGTTTGTAATAGCTAAAACTTGGAAGCAGCCCAATTGTCCATCAACTGGAGACTGGATAAAGAGGATGTGGGGTTTTTTTGTAAAATGGAGTACTACTCAACCATAAAGAATGAGAAATTATAGTCATTTACAGCTAAATGGATGCACATTGAGGTCATACTCTTAAGTGAAAAAATAGGACATGTGTAAATACGAAATAGTTTTTCTGGTGTGAGAAACTGAAAATTAAATAAAAATCAAAATGTATAATAGATAATGTAAAACAGGAAGAAAAGGTCTAAAGGGGAAGAGGAAGTGAGAGGAGTAGGGGAAAGAGAAGAAAAAGGAAAAATATGAGAAAAGGAAAAAATGGAAAAAGTCTTTGTAAATAGGGAGGGATGGAGGGGATGAAGAGAGTGTAGGGGAATGGGGAAAAATAAAAACCAAGATATGTCATGTAAAGGTACAAATTTTCAATGATGAATGTCATCATATTGTATTATTGTATCATATTGGTACCTGAAATGTACCAATAAACTTAATGGAAAAAACCCCCCAGAGTATATAGCCAAAAAAAGATATAGGCAAATGGAGACAAATTTTCTGTCACCTCATAATACACATGGCCTCTAGTTTAATGGCCAGTGGAGTTCTCTCTCATCCCCAACTGAAACCTTCTGAGTCTGGCATTTATTGTCTGCATTCCATCAGCTTTCTGGCCTTCTAAGCTCAGCTTACAACACTCTAGGGCTTTTCTAGCCAGTGTCTCCAAACTTTTTCAAATTCCTCCTCCCACAAAGCAGTTCCAAAGACTTATAAACCATGTAATCAGATACAGTCACAGCAATACAATAGCACAGAGAGAGAATCAGAGACAGACAAACAGAACCCAGAGACAGAATATACCCTTCCAGGTCACACCCCCAGTGACTCACCTCCAACCAGGCCACACTGCTTAATAGCATGCCAGCTATAGCATCCTCATGATTCATTTACCTTCCAAACCCATAAGACATTTGGGGGGCATTTTAGATTGACATTATAATGGGAAGATAAGAGCTCCTGTGGCCAAATGTGAGGGCTGTGTGCTTGCAATTGCCATGAAGAAGAGCTTATCAGTCTGCATGGAGAAGTCCTTTCCAGCCACACTGACACAGATGCAGGGAGAGGAGGAGACTGAGGCCAGCAGGACCAGTTAGGAGACTCTGTCAGCCTATTTCAGGACAGGTATGAGTCCACAGGCTACCTCCCAAATTCCTGCTGAAATTTTAAGAGGCTTTTTAAAGTTTTTAAAAGAAAACACAAGCTACATGATGATAAAATGAAAGAGTGGCACCTGAGGCCAAAATGAAGGAAATTTCTTCAGGTACCTCTAGAGATGAAGGTGCTGTCTGCCTGCCCTTGATGTGCCATCCATGATCTCCTCTACCCATGAGTGCACAGCAGAGGCTAGGAAGGTGGGGGGGCATGGGGCATATGAAAGGCCTCCAGTGACAGCCACTGCCTCCCCTGGCTCTGCCGTCCACAGCACCCAAGGTCTCCCTCAGTACAGGCATGAGCTCAGCAATGTGGAGATGCTGCTGATTTGAGATGTCCCACCCACCTGTCAGGAACTCCCACATCTATGATGGAGCAACTACCCAGCCTCCAAGAAACTCACTGCCACGTGACTCTAAGTTTCTGCCCTGCTCCTGCCCCAGACCTCCAAGCAGCAGTATAAGAACAACCAGTTTCCCTTCCCTTTTGCATCAAGTGGGTCCCATATGCAGGTTTTGTTCATCCTGGGCAAGTGAAACAGGAAACAACCCAAGATTTCCTTATACTGATCAAATATTGATGTAGTGATACTGAACCTCAGGACTGTGCTACAGGTTAAGTGAGTATGAAACTCATCTAAATGCCACAACAGCTTTATGGTAATGAGCTGTCGTACCCATTTGCCAGATTAGTAGCTGAGACTCAGAGCAATGAGGTCACTTGCCCAAGCCCACATAGCTCACAGTGGCCAAGTTGGTCCTGAGCCCCAGCAGCCTGGCCCCAGGTCCCAAACTGTGCACCTCTGCTCTAGTGGCTTCCTGAGCAGGGACCAACCTGAGGCGCAGAGCATCATCATCTCTTCATGAAACACATGCAGGCTAAGACATGGGAGGACTCATCCAAAAATCTCTAATTTCCCTTTTTAATGATATGCATGAAGAAATATAGAAACATGGGGAGAAAATAATGGAACAATAAGAAAGGTTGCTTTCAGATGCAAAATCCCAGGGTCACATTTTACAATTCAGAGGTGAAGAAAAGGAAAGGAAACATTCAGTGGAGACTGAGAACAGACCAGATTTTGCAGAAACAGGATCATAGAATAAGATGAGTTTAGCCACTTTTCCTGGAACACAGGAGAAAAGACCCAGTGGATGAGCATGCAGACAAAACCACAAGAGGGAGTGTTCATACCTGAGCAGCAGCAAATGAACAAAGGTAATAGAGGAGAGGAGGCAGGAACAAGATTCAAAGGAAAAAATAATCTGACTTGAGGAAAAATAAATCAAAACTGAAAGGGCAAAGACAGTGAATCAGTTCCCAGTCACATCCTGAAGGAAAAATAAATTTTCAAGCATCCAATTTGAGGGGCATCAAGGGAGTTGGGATAGAATGAGTTATTGGGTCAAAAGGTGAAATCTTGTTGCTTCTCCACAATGGTAAGAGTCAGAGGAAGACAACAGAGAGCAGAGGTTCCTAAGGTGAAAGAGCTCGAAGACAAATAGTTTCATCTTTCTGAGAAAAAAAAATTACTTGAAGAATTCCTATGTATTTGTCACTTATTATTTCATAACAAATTACCCCAAACCAGTGCATTAGTCAGGGTTCTCCAGAGCAACAGGACCAATGGAAGAGATGGATGGACAGATGGATGGACACTTGAATGGATACATACAGAGATGCAGATATATATAGACATAGATGAGAGAGAGGGACAGAGTGAGGGGGAAGGGGAGGGGGGAGAAGGAGTGGGAGAGGGAGGAGAGGGCGACAGAGCTGGAGAGGGAGACTGAGATGGAGATAGAGACTTATTATGGAGGCTACTTCCATCACCTGACACCTGCAAGTGGAAGACAAGGAAAACCAATGATGTGATTTAGTCCATATCCAAAGGACTGAGAGCCAGGGGGAGCTGATGTGTAAATTCCAGTTCAAGGGCAGAAGAGTAAGGAATGGGATGCCCTAGCTCAAGCAGTGAGGCAGGGAAACAAGGGCAAATTCTTCCTTCTGCCTTTGTTCATTCCAGGCCCTGGACGGGTCAGGCGGTGCCCCCCACACTGTGAGAGCCACCTTCTTTATCCAGTCCACACCCAGAAACACCTCAATGATACCCCGGCAGCTGTGTCTAACCTGGCCTCCTGAGACCCCTCAGGTTGACAAAGTTACCATCACAGAGAGTCCGGGCTTGGCAGGTCTGGGGGCCGCAGGGGACATGCTGCCTCTCCCCAAGGGTCTACCGGGCATCCAGAGGCTCTGTGTGTACATCTCCTACCCTTGGCCTGGGGTCTCTGGGTGAAGCCGAAGACCAAGAGACAGGGCAGAAGAGGCAAGTGCAGACTCAGCCTGGTGTCTGTCCACCTCAGCCAGCAGACTGCTGCCTGGCGTGGTCACATGGCCAAGGCCACTGTGGAAGGAAGTGGGGAGGGACTGTGGGAGGTGTGGATGGGGTGGGAGCCCTGACCCATCTCTGCACACACCACCCCCAGAAAGGAACTGATGGAATTAAGACTGCTGAACAACAGAGGCAAATTACAAAAATTAACCTGCAGAATTCAGTGTTGCAACAGTTTCTATTAGCATATATGTTAACATGAAGATTATATCTTTAAAAATTATAAATAAACAGGGCCGGGGATTTAGCTCAGTGGTTTCACTGCCTGCCGCGCAAGTGCAAGGACCTGAGTTCGATCCCCAGTACCAAAAAAAAAAAAATTATAAATAAACAATAATAATCTGGATGTAAAAACCTAAATAATTTCAACAGATTATAGTGTTAAGTGGAGGTGGGCAGTAAAAGATTAAAGCATATTACATTTCTTATTTTATTTTTCATTTTTTATTTTACTAAAAATAAAGCAAAATTTCCTAACAAAATAATATGAGAATAACAGTAATTAATACACCATGTATCATTATCTTCAAAGTAGTTACTCAGAGTACAGGACATAGAAACAAAACTCTCTCTTACATAAAAGGAACAAACAGATACCAGCACAAAACTTTCTTTACAGTGAACTAAGAGAAACAATCAGTATAAATAAAACAAATTTATATGTATTAAATAGTTTTTGAAACAATGGGATAGGTAATTTGAGAAATTATTTAAACTCCTCCCAACTTCCTATTTATCTGTCATATATATATGTGTGTGTGTGTGTGTGTGTGTGTGTGTGTGTAATTTTAGTTTCTCCTATGAGAAAAACCATGTGATATTTAATCTTGTGTGTCTGACTTATTTCACTTATTATGTTCTCAAGTTGCATCCATTTTCCTACAAATGCCTCAACTATATCTTTCTTTATGGCAGAGTAGTATTCCATTGTGTGTAAATACCACATTTTCCTTATCCTTTCATCTACTGATGGGCATAATGCTGTTTTCAAGATCTAGTTAATATGAATTGTGTTGCTATAAACAAGGGCGTTCATATATCACTGCGGTGTGATGTCTTCAACTCTGGGGAAAATAACTAGAAGGGGAATAGCTGGATCAAATGGAATTTCTATTTTTAGTTTTTTGAGGAATCTACACACTGATTTCTGTAGTGGTTGCACTCGTTTACATTCCACCAACAGTGTAGAAGGGTTCCTTTTCGCCACATCCTCATTTGTTATTAGTTGATTTCTTGATAGTAGCCATTTTGTCAGGAGTAAGATGGTAGCTCAGTGTAGTTTCAATCTGCATTTCTCTAATGGCCCAAAATGGTGACCACTTTTTCATGTATTTGTTGACTCTTTGTACTTCTTCTTCTGATAAAGTGTCTGTTCATTTTTTTGGTTGCCCATTTTTTGATTGGGCCTTTTATTTTGGGGAGTCTAAATTTCTGAGTTCTTTATATATTCTAGATGGTGGTTCTCTGTCCAAGGAACAGCTGGAAAATTTTTTTTCCCATTCTGTAGTTTGTCCCTTCACTCTATTGCTTGTTGGCTTTGCTGTGCAGAAGCTCTTTAATTTGATATGATCCCATTTGTTGATTGTTTCTTGTGCCGTTGGGGTTCTGTTTTATTTTTCAATTGAGCAGAGAAACACTAGTTCAACCATATATTTTTCCTTAAAGTTAATAACTAGTATAATAAAATAAGATATATAGAGTCTGAAACATGAGGACAAAGCAGTGACAAAATTAGCAATATAACAAAAATAGTTTTGGGGAAAAGACCTAAAAAAGCAAAAATATTGATTAAAGGGCAGATACTATTCACTAGGTGCTGTGTGAACTATGTTAGCCTATTCTGTTTACATAAGAACCTCCTCAGGCCAGGCCTATTCCAATCCTCATTTTATAGATGAAGACACTGAGCTGTTTAAGTAATTTGCCTGAGTTGATGCCACTAGTAAGAAGTAGATACGGGATTTAAACATAGGGACTGAGAATCCAAAGCCCAAGTTCTCAAAATGCAGCTATTCTCATTGCAGACTCACCGGTCATCACCTCAACTTACTCCTCACCACCTCTCGACCAGTTGTCACATTAAGTCCTAACAGCTTCTCCTCCATTAAAAGACAGACTGGGGGACTGGGGATTTAGCTCAGTGGTGCTGCTGCCTGCCCTGCAAGCACAAGGTCCTGAGTTCAATCCCTGGTACCAAAAAAAAAAAAGGCAGAGACTGAGACGAGATGCTGAGCCTATCTGTCCACTGATATTTGCCTGACACTGAGACACGTGTGTGCAACAGCCACCGTCCCTGCCCTGCAATTGCAAGCCACTTAGATGCAAAAGAGAAAATTGACACTTTTCATAAGAAGAACTCATAGCAGGGATGAGGTTCGATGATCCAGTCGGGAAGGCCACAGAAGCTGCCTGGGAGAGTTGACATTTGAGCAGAGAGGTGACCAGGAGGCACTGAGGACACCACACACAGCAACCCCTTCTGCCCCTCATTCCAACATCTCCATCACCACATCCTATTGGCTTTATGCCTCCAGTCACTTCCTGAGTGCCCTTTATTTATTGGTGTGCCCATAACCATCTCCAAGGGCCCAGGAGTTCTGAGTTCCAGGACGGTGGATTCTGGTTGTGTCTACTTCCTGCTGTCTCTGCAGCCCCTGAAATGGAGCCAGCACACGGCGGACAGTAGATGCAATGCTATCCCCACAGATGGACAGCAAGGGACAGGGAGTCTCAGAATGCATCTCAGCTGCCTCTATCCCTGCCCTGTGTGGCTGCTGCCACCAAGCCCAAGCACACCCTGTGCTGTCACCTACAGGCCCCCCAAAGATCACAGGGGGCCAGTTGGTCATGGGATCATATGCAGTCACCTTCTGGTATCAGGCAGGGCAGAACTCATGGGGCAAATGCAGGGAGCTAAGAGGGAAGGTGGTTGAAACTGTAATAGAAGACACTCAGAATCAGAAGAAAACTCCCAACCAGCAAGTGTGCCTTTTACAGGGACACGCTGAGTCCACTCTTGGGAGCAACAAAGACTCAGCTCCATGCTCAGAGGGCTGAAGTTGTGGGTGGTGCCTGCGTCCTTGCTGGAGATGTTCATAAGCACTGGAGCTGGTGCATTTGCAGGCAGGAGGCACCAGGAGGCGGGACCTGAGTCTGAGTCCCCTCTCACCCCTAATCCACAGAGTGACACTGGGACCTGTTCTCAAACAGGAGGAAAGGACTGTCTCCTCATGAAGCCTTCTCTCTCCCTGTCCACAAGGGGAGGCCGCTGCCCCTCTGAGGTGAGGGCGAGGATGCTGGAGGATATGGAGAGGAAATTATTTTTAAAGGACTGAAATGTCTAATTTGCATAACCTGTATTTCTTGTTCATATTTGCATCCAGTGGGTGTCATATGAATATTTGAATACTTGATGATGGATTAATATAATACTGTAATTTGCCAGGACCTGTCATTGCTGAGGAGTGTTCAAACTAACTGTTCTCTTTTCTTTTCTCTCTCTCTCTCTCTCTTTCTTTCTTTCTTTCTTTTTTTTTTTGCAAGCTACCAGTATATGGAAAAAGTTTAAAAGTGCAATGGTTTGGGGAAAATTATAGTCTGTCCTAAAAGTTTACTTTTACCAAAATTATACTTCAAACCTTCATAAGAAGACACAAAGCCTCTGTGTTATTTGGAGGTGATGCCCGATGTCACAGTTGGGCCCTGGGTCCCGCAGGCCCAGCCTCCTCTCGGCGGGGCCAGGCAGGACCCATCAGGGACAGTGCACATCCTTCAGCCGGCGGGTCCCCTCCAGGTGCTGGGAGGAGGTCAGTGCTCTGACTGATTGGCTGGTGGAAGAGCAAGACTTGCTCCCCATCCCCGTCACTGTCACTGCCACCCACTGTCACTTTGTGCAGCACCCTCCCTGGACCCAGAAAAAGGCAGGATTGCAGAAAAAAGGCTTTGCGTCTGTCCAGCATGACAGAGTCCCCTGGTGACCCCTCGTAGATCAAGAACTGTGACCCACCACACGCCCCGGAGCTGCTTTTACCTGGCCAAACTTCCTTCGTTCCTCTCTTCCTTCTTTCCTTCCTTTCTTCTTTCCTTTTTCCCCTCCTTCCTCCATCCTTCTCCTTCCTTCCTCTTCTCCTTCCTTCACTCACTTTCTCCCTGCCTTTCTCACCTTCCTTCTCCCTCCCTCCCTTCCTTCCTTCTCCCCTCCCTTCCTTCCTGCTTTCCTTCTTTCCTCCCTCCCTCACTGCCTTCTGTCTTTTCCTTCCCTCCTTCCCTTCCTCTCTCCTCCTTATCTCTCCTGCAGTCGCCCTCTCTGAAAGCCAGCAAGGACTCCTGGGAAGAAACCAAGACAAATGTCCCTAATGACTACCTAAGAGTGCCTTCCCCGAAATCCCCCAGGAAAGTGAAATTGCCTCAGAAGTAATGAGAGTTGACGTGTTTGCAGATGTATCAGAGTCACTGAGCTACACAAAGAAAGGCCCTGTCCTTATGTCCTACTGAGATGGATCTTCTTCAGGAGTCTCAAACACCTGGGGGACAGCAGCGACATTTGAGTTTCTTGTGGCTGAAACAACCCCTCTCTCTGTACAGGGCCCTGGCAGGGTGTTCTCAGGTGCACCTCCCATGTGTGCCATCCTCCCCTGCTGGGTGCAGGACAGTGAGTGGTCTCTGGGGTCTTGGCATGGGGAGCCCCCACCCCCACTGGGTTAGAAGAGCAGAGTCATCATGGCCATGCCACCCCCCACAACAGCTCCCACCCTTCGGGCCAGGGTCCTGTGCTCAGGACCCAGTGACACCCACACCTGGTGCCTATGCTCCAGGTGCTGCTGAGCTGGGGTTTGTTTTAGGGACTGCACCATGTGGGCCAGCAGCAGGATGGGAAGAAGGAGTTGGACTTGCTGCAGGCCAGCCTGGCCCACTGAGCAGGTCGCTGGGGCAGGAAGTGCTGCCAGGGCTGCCTTCATCACCACACTCAGGCTCTGCTCTGGAAGGGCTGCCCCGGGGAGGCACACAGGGCCACAACCCCCCATGTGCAGTGTGCCATTCCCGGATAGGACCCAGTGGGCCAGCAAGGCATCTCCACATCCTCTGTGCTGGCTCTGAAATCCTTGCTGTCTGCTGCAGGGTCCTCTCCCTGCAGTGCAGCTGGAAGTGGCCTGTTGCCCTCTAGGGTGATTCTTGGACACAGTCTCCTGTCGGCCTGCAGCAGTTCTGCCCACCCAGGATCCAGCCTTGTCCCATGGCTGGCTACATGTCTCCCTCGTCCTCACAGGCTCCCAAGCCCAGGGACAGCTTCTCCTTTTCCCACCCTGACCCCTCCTCACAGGGCAAGAGAGAAAGAGCCTCAGAATCAGAACACGGGGGCCACCCAGACAACCTGTTTGTCACATGTCCCTTTGCCAAGGGGACAGGTGTCTCCGTGATGGCCTCTGCCCCTGAGACTGGACTTCCTTGGTGATTGAGCTTGTCCCTCAGCCCACATGGGGCTCAGGTGCTCCCACCAGAATCCTGAGAAACCCTCTAGCTCACAGGGCCCACAGGAGGTATATTGGAGGAAGCAGAGTCACCCACAGCTTCCGGGGACAGCTGGCTACCAGACTTCAGGAAGGGCAGGGCCAGGGCAGCTCCAGAGACCTCAGCACAGACAGCTGAGATTCCTGTCAATGCCACTACCAGGAACAGGGTCAGGCTGTGACTCTGAGAGGTGGTGACCTCAGACCAATCAGCCTGGGGCCAGGGCCAGATCCAGGGGATCAACACCGCTGGGATCCAGCTCCAGGGGGACAGCTGTGAGCCTGGCCACCACCCAGATGGTGTTGATGAGAGAGAGGAGCGGGAACAGTGAAGCATCTCTAAGACCAGGGTGGGCGGGAGGGGGTGAGTCACTCCAGCCCCCAGTGGGCCTCCAGCTCAAGTAAGACCAGAACACAGACAGAGATTGGGTGGCCTGAGATTCAATTTCAGTCTCTCCCCTTCCTGTCCTAGGCTTAAAGCTTCTAAAGTCTTGTCTCCCAGCTTGTTCTCTCTCCTCTCTGGACTTCCCTTCCTGGGTCATACCTTGTGTGGCTCAGAAATATGTCCTTGGGGCAGAGAATTCTGACACAGGGAGCCTGGAGCCAGAAGATGTGGGAGACACAAGCAGAGTGTGCATTACAGCCCCCAGGAGGAGGATAGACCAG
Organism: Heterocephalus glaber; assembly: GCF_053883595.1. NCBI lineage: Eukaryota > Metazoa > Chordata > Mammalia > Rodentia > Bathyergidae > Heterocephalus > Heterocephalus glaber. The sequence goes on along the minus strand of NW_028258511.1, from coordinate 16,795 downwards.
GCACAGTGAGCAGCCTCCGAGAGGCCCCATATGCTTTCTGGGGGCTGTGGGCTCTGTGCAGGCAGAGCCTCCTGGGAAACATCGCTTTGACCCACAAGAGGAGAATCAGAACCATGGACCAGGACCAGGAGGGTGAGGGCTCTGCCTGGTACAAACTGGACTGCTGTCTGCTTGCCCAGAGTGGGGAGAAGTCCTAAAGCACACAGGGAAGGCAGGAGGGAGGGTGAGGATGGGTGGCTCTCCAAGAGAGACAGGGGCCTGGCCCAAGGGTTTGCTGCAGAGTGAGGGGAAGAAGGGTCAGATGGAAAGCAACCTCCACCATGGCCTCAGAGCTTCCTGCCATCTGCAAGCCAGATTCTCCTCCGAAAAAGAAGCACCCAGCCACCTCACGCCAAGGACAGCTGAGCACTGAAGACAGCTCAGACAAACCTGGACACAGCAGCATGACTCACAGCCAAAAGATGACAACAAGCCTCATGTCCATCAGTTGTGATGAACAAATGTGGACCACCTAGGACATTACTCAGACACAGAAAGGAAGGAGACTAACCCACGCCACAACATGGATGAACCTTGAAAACATTACGGTGAGTGAGGGAAGTCAGGCACAAAAGGCTCATGTCACATGATTCCATTTATGGGAACTGTGCAGAACAGGCAGCTGCATAGAAACAATGGGAAGATCAGTGGCTCACAGGTCGGGGAGAGGAGAGTAAGGTGTCAACAGGCACAGGTGTCCTCTGGGGGTGGTAAAAATGTTCTCCAATTAGATGGCAGCGATGGTTGCACAGCATTGTGGATGGACTAAATGTCACTGAACTGTACACTTTAAAATACTTTAGATGGTGAATTTCGTGCAAATTTTCCCTCAATAAAAACAAATGCTTAAGTATCTGCTTACACTTTCTGTCTCCTTCCATCCTGTTCAGGTGGGCTGAGCTTGTGTCCAGGACTGGCTGGGGAGCATTCCCACAGGGAAGGGCAGACACTGAGCAGAACCCTGCCTTTGGTCTCATGGTTTGGTGGCTCCTGTGACAGCAGAAACCAGAGGAGGACTGTGTCCACCCCCACAACTCAGCTCCTGCTCCACAGAAGGTGCAAACCCCTTGCCTTTCACCTTGTGAGTCGGGAGCAAACAACCTTATAGCCAGCACACATTCTCCTAGGGACTGAGAAGGCCCATATGGGAACTGTGCTGTGTGGAGGACGCCCAGCTGGCCACTAGCACAGATGAACCTGCAACCTGGTGCAGGCACCACTTGCCACATCCCAGCCCCTCACCCACCCACTCATTCATGCAGCATCCTCTGTGTGTTGGACACTGATCTAGGCCCTCAACCAGCCATGAACAGGACAGGGTCCCTGTCTGTATAGGGTCTCCTGTCCCCCTCACTCCCCCCCTCCACCAGACAGCCTGTCTCCCAGATAAGTCGCTCACCTATTCCTATGATGATCAGCTGTCATTCACTCTGTCTCTTTCTTTACCTAAATACGAAAGTGCTTTGTGTCCTGCTAAATACTATGACATTTATCTAAATTTATAATGTAGTATAATGTATAACAGTCCTTGAGTTCTCTAAAGTATGACTTTTAAAGTCATTCTAAACAATCTTTAAACATTTTTTCTGCTTTTATTTCTCCAAATGATTGATCATTTTATGAAACTTCTAACTAAGATGAGCAAGCCTGCTTTGATAACATAAAATTGGCAGGAACTTATGCTTGAAATTTTAATAGAGCTCTACTGAATATCTGCACAAATTTGAAGAGGCACAGATTTATGATTTTATGCACATTGTTTGTTTATGGAATGCTTCCTTGGGCACATCTGCTAGATCCCATGGGATGAAAATGGATGAGGAGACAGAAGTACTTTAGTTAAAGTAACTATTGTCTTTTTGTTTGCTTTCCCTATGAATAAAAATATTAGTAACAAAAAAATCTAACACTTACAGTATGCAATTATTGAGATAAGACCTAAGCCATATTACTTAAAGCTAATACTGTTTTCCCATTTTGCTGATGAAGAAAGTGAAGCTCAGGCAGGTAAAAATGTTATCCAGTGGCCTATAGCAGTAAGTGGAAGAACCAGGATTTGAACAGATGGTTTTCTTTTTCTTTCTTATTTTTTTTGGTACTGGGGATCAAACTCAGGACCTTGCACTTACGAGGCAGGCAGGCAGTGGCACCACTGAGCTAAATCCCCAGCTACCAGGATTTGAATTTGAGGACCTGTCCTGGAATCCAGTAGTTCAAATGCCTTGTGCTACAAGGACCATTTCAGATAATAGAGAGTAGTAGGTTACATAACACACAAATAGAATAATTTGATTAAAATAATGACAGAAAACATCACTTTGTCACCCTAAACTCTGCAGAACATTGAGTTCTGGGACAAGATGTCTCGATTCTTTCCCATAGAACTTGAATAGAATGTCCTGCTAATTAACTGGCCTTTAGGTTTGTGGTTATCAAATCAGACCCATTCTTAGCATCATCAGTGAGATTTCTATCTTTCCTAATAAAATTTAATTACTCATGTTATTATAGTTTGTCATAGAGTTGCACTAGGAACTGGTTATGTAATGGGAATTGTGAGCTATTACACAAACCAAAATTGATGGGGAACAGAACTTAAGTCTTTTAAAATTATACAAAAGTAACTTCAGTGTGATAACAGAATATGAATAATTTTATGGAATTTCACTTCACACATGGCAGATTGACAAACAGAAAATAAAACTGAAGTGGTCTCCTAACAATTTGTTGTAATCTTGTTACAAATTTTTTGTAAGTTTCCACAGGCCCTTGCATGATTTGAGTAAAAGATTTTGTGGGTGCACCCTCAACTGGCACAGAAGCCCAAGCCCTCCGCAGGAGGTCCTCTAGCTGGTGAAAGAATAATGCTGGGCAACAGGCTTGCCTGCTTAAATCTGAAAAGTCACCTGGGCCTGATAACATGTCGATAGTAACTTCTCTTGACTGAGCATCTCCCTGAGCATTTTTATGAGCCTGTTCCCTGATTAAAGAACGCAGTTCCACCTCAAAGTGGAGATACTGAGAAGGGGATAGGCACGTTTTTGCAAGGTGAAAAACATCATGAGGAACCAGAGAATAAGTCTGAAGTACATTGTCCAACAAACCCACTATATGGGGGCTTTGGACACCATTGGTTAGCACACTCTGCCTGAGCTCCTTTGGGATGTTAAAATCAAACAAGGCATGAACGTACATGTCCACCTCTGCATTGTCAGGATGAGGCAAAACTGAGACAGGACAGCACAAATGTCTCCCACTGCCTTGCCTGATGTCACAGCCTTTTGCAGGGTACGGCGATAGGGAGTGGCCCCAGAAGTGGGCTTCACAAGGGGGCAGCTAGAACTTTGCGAGATGGCTGAGGGGCTAGAGAGTTAGGGTCTTCCTCAGCACACTGTGGTGGTGGAGCAGAAGCCACAGTGAGATGAAAGCTAATGGAAGAAGCCAAACAAGGGGAAACCTGGACAGAAGGGTTGGTGGTGGTGGTGGGGCAGCCAAGGTTTCCAGAGCTGACTGAGAGAATTTGAGAGCAGAGTGGACTGAGGCCCAAGTGGGTAGAGTTCGGGGGAAGGACGATCACCCCTTCACTGGGCCTCGTGGAGAATGGTACCTACATGTTCCCATGCTATTAAGTTAGTTGTCTCTTCCTGGGGAAAAGATGGGACGTACATTTGTATGTCTTTTAACAAATCTATCACAGCATCCTTAGGTACTGGGTACCTAGCTTGCTTTAACAGCGACTTAAGTAATTTGGCAAAGTTATGCTGCTCTGTTGACAGAGACTGACCCATAGTTATAACTCAGCAAAGATAGAAAATTACCCCTGGCTGCACACACTTACCACCAGCATCCCTCGTCCGAGTCCGGAAATCATCCTGGGAGATCCGTGTGTTGTCTCTCTTACTCCAAATTTGTCTCACAGGTGAGTTCACCCCTGGATCCAATTTACATCCACGTTGGGTGCAAAATGTAGGGAACAGGGGAAGGGGACGTTACTAGAACCTCTGCAGTAAGTCCTAGTCTCCTGCGAGCCACAGCAGCACATGGTGAATTACAGGAAAGGTAGGCAAATGAGAAGAAGCTGAGCTTTGGGTCTGATCAGTGCTGCTCTGGGCAGCAAAGACAAAAGCCCCCTAGCTTGCAGCACTTTTTATTCAGTACACGGGAAACAGATGTAACAAGTGAAAAATGCAGAGTTCAGTACTTTACATTGGGATAAACAAGGTGTAAAAAGACTGGGGGGCAGTGGAAATCTAAGAAGGATGAGGAGCTATGCAGATGAAGATTGGTTCCTCTATGACATCTCCGGCAGGTGTGGTCTTGTCCTGGAGCATTACAGCATCCGGGGATCAGTGAGGTCTCAATTGTGACCTGAGGCCAAAATGCAATTATGTCTGGAATGTGGTAGCTGGTCTGTAGGCAGGAGAACTAGGCCTACTCAAATGATTTTTCCCTAGAATTATGTAGCATTGCTCCCAACAGAATATGTTCCTATTGCTCCATGAAACATGACCTGCCCATCCCAGTTTGTCAGTTGGGTCATCTGTTATGGTGTTTGTAGGCCATTTTGGTGCTCCTTTTTGATTCAATTTTCTCAGAAATTCTTCCAGGAGATCTGATAGCAGATGATGCCTTGTTGTTCAAGAAAGTGGTACTTTTGTAAGACCGAGGGCCTTACCAAATGCTCCAAGGAGCTGACTATAGTGAAGCACACCCAGGGATCCCAGCGGTGCCTCCAGAATGCAAGGCAGGGCCTTACCAAATGCTCCAAGGAGCTGAAGTGGAGCACACCCGATGATCAGCAGTGCCTTCAGAATGTAAGACCAAGGCCTTACCAACGCTCAAGGAGCTAGCTACAGCGAGGACCACCCGGGAAGGAACACACCGGCCATGTTGGAAAACAGACCTTTTTAGTCTGGCCAGACGGCACTCCCGAAGCAAAATAGCTCAGAGAGGCACCTGGCTCAGAGTCCGAGGTTGTTTTACAGGGGGTTAAGGGGGGGGTTAACATGTGGATTCACAGAAAAAAAAAAAGAACAAAGGTTAGTGGCTCATTGTCACATGTTGATGTTCAGCAGACATCCTGACTGACAGTTAAGACCACCCTGTTTACAGATTGTCCTATAGATACTGGCCCCGGGACATTTGGATTTAGGGCAAACAGATGGCTGAGTAACCTCGCCCTATTACTGATTGTCCATTGTCCGAGGCAAGCACACTCCAACCATCAAATTTACAACAGAATCTAGGGGAATCATTAACTTTTGAATCACACAGTCCCACACTTTTATTGAGTATTTGATCACACTTTCTCTGTTGGGGACCAGTTGTCAGCTATTTGTATTATCAGGATAAGATGTATGTCAAGGAAAATGAAAAAGGCATATTTGCTATGTCTGACAGAGGATATGTTGACAATTACATCAAAACTTGAAAGCATGGCTTCAATAGTTAAGTCATATGGAAGGAATATTTTCATTTTGTCAAATCCAAGATTTGACAGTCATGTATGTACTATAATAATATGAAGACAAGAAGTCTGCACATATAGTGACCCTGACTCATGAAGACACTCCCTTATCACTGAAAGGATTTAAATGACTTGATTTCTATAACAGACATTTTGAATATCACTGTATCATCATAAGCTACTATTTTATACAAGTCGGGCATAGTCCCTGCACTAACATGAACCCAGTCTAGAGGGTAAATAAAAGATGAACAATAAAGGAAGTGATACAGTGGTCAATACAGTTGTTCTACTCGAAAGAATCATTTTGTACATTTCTTTTCCTTGGTCTCTGCCTTGGAAAGCTGGTATCAATGAACTTCTCCCTTATTGGCTGGCTTCAAGTGAGGTTCAGTAAATGAAGTCATTGACAGGACATCAGAGCGGTCAAAGTTGTATTTTTTGTCCTCTCTCAGTGTCCCTGTTTGAGCATCTAGCTTTTGGTAGTGGCTATGTACCTCCATGACTACTGTTTCTTCTATCCTCTGGTTCTTTAAGACTTTAGCTCTCAATGGGTTCTGGGCAACACTGCTTCCTCCATCCTTGTTCTTTAACTTTTCATTATTGCTACTTCCTGTGTGCCTTAACTCTCATACTTATTCCCTGCACTGTGCAATATTCCAAAATTAGATCCTTCATTTAAACTGTCTTCACTGAAACAACTGACTTGGAGCATATTTCCTTCCATAACTCTAACAGATGTGAGGACTATAAGAAACATATTAACTCATTCAGTATCTATTTAGTTGTAGGCTATTCAGTGCCTATTACATGACAATGTATTCAATAGAAGATATAAGCCAATACTTTCCAATAAAAATTGATATAGCCAGGGCTTTAGCTCAGTGGTTCCAGCACCTGCTTTGCAAGCTCAAGTCCCGAGTTCGATCCCTGGTACAAAAAAAAAAAAAAAGCTACAGAAACAATCAGTTTCCTTGGCAGCAGTAGGCAACAGCACCCGGAGCAGGGCGAGCGCAGGACCCCTGAGACGGCAGCGGCGGCCGCGGCGGCGGCATCTTGGGCAGAGCAAGGGCGCGGCAGATGGCGTTCACACAGCAGCCGGCGCACTCGGTGCCCCACGCAAGGGTAGCAATGCTGCCCAGCTTGGCACTGCTCCTACTGACCACCTGGACGGCTCGGGCGCTGGAGGTGGGTGCCGCGCCTCGGAAGTGGGGGAGTCGGGCACGATGGGGGAGCTGATCCCTCCAGTGTTTAATCTCTGGGACTCTGCGCCCCTCCGACCATGTCTGCGGGCGCCCTGCGCATCCCGGCCACCGGCCCAGCCCTGCCCTGGGGGCGTGCGCCTCGGCTGCCGAGAGGCAGTGGGTGAGGCCCGGGGATCCCGGCCCCGCCGGCCCCGCCATCCCGGGGCAAGGAGACAGATGGCGAGCCTGTGCGCAGACCCCGACTCAGCCCCTACTTCGGGAGCGGGGCCCGGGGAGGAGAGAGACATCCAGATTGGGGGCGGTCGGGGATCAGAGGGAGAAGGGAAGGGAGCACGTGTAGAAAACCAAAAGCGCAGCGTCCCCGGTTCCAGTCCCGGGCCTTAAACCGCTGCCCTTCCCCGGTGGTGGTGGTGGGGGGGGAGTCCGGATGGCTCTAGGAGCTGGGGGGAGGGGGGTCTCCTCACTTCTGCTCACCTTCTCCACCCTGCTTCACCTTCCCGCTCACCCCCTTCCCCCCTTGCCCGAACCTCAGCTCTACTCCCCGCTGCCGTGGTAGCGGCAGCCGGCGTGCACCCCTCACTGGAGCCTGCGCCGGGGTCGCGCACCGCCTTCCTCAGGCAAACTTTGTACATTTCCGCATCTCCCTTTTGTGTAAGTGGAGAGAGATGGGAGGGGTCAGAGACTCGCGGCCACCTAGCGCCTTCCCGCAGCCTGGATGTCCCCGGGCATTTGTTCGCACCTTGAGCTGCTCCGGGAGGCGGGGGTGGGGGAGTCCCCGGGAACAAAAGCTGAGACACCCCGCCCTGGCCCTCGCAGTCCAGGGTGCGGTGGCTGAGCCGCCCGGGCCTGTACCCCACCGCCACCGAGGCTCCCAGCCTGTCTGCTCGGGAGGGGGCTAGGGCACTGCCCGAGCTCTGTGGCACGGCCTCGGGGCCCCTCCCTCTGCGCCCTACCCTCAGGCCACCACCTGGGCGAGCTAATTCTGTGCTGGCTGAGAAGACCTTGGGGAGGAAAACGCGGACTGGGGTGTGCGCCTGGAAAGGGCAGAGGCAGTGGGGGGAGGCGCAGGCTGTCCCCTCCAGGGTATCAAAGGAGATGGTTGCCTGATAAAGGCCCGGCCTCCTCCCTGGTAGCGCTGGGAACTCTGGTTTAGTACCCCAGGGGACGAAGGATGTTGGGGAGGGTGCGCAAAGTCCTTTTTTTTAGGGTGCAGATAAAAGGATTGAGTAGGGTGAATATTAAGCCTGAGAAGATGGCGCCTCTGCAGTGCAGCAAAGAAAAGCTATGTGGAGGCTGCAGCCTGGTGAAATCCACCCACCACAAGGTGTACAGAACAAGGCTTCCCATTCATCCAACTCCGGAACGTTGATCTGACACCAATGCAAAGCGACACTAAAGATGCAGAAGTTGTTGCTGACAGTTGGGGCAGAGGAGATTGTATTTTGCCTTGGCTGGGTCCTGTTCACTGTCTTGTCATTTGCATCCTTCCCTCCTTATCCTCCCTCCTCTCCCCCTACATCCTGGTAGTTTTCCAATCCCCTTTCCCCCTCAAAAAAAAAAAATTTCCAGACAAGTGTTTTCCTGTAATTCCATTGAGGCTGTGTGGTCTGTCACCATTACAGTTCTTTTAGTCCCTAATTTACAAGGTCATCGAACTTTTCTCCCTTCTGATTGTTAGCCACAAGTGGCTCAGGAATTTCCGGAGTTCTAGTTAAGACAGGTAGTTTTAAGAGGAAGAATTTGCTTTTCCATGTTTTCAAAAAAAAAAGGCATTTAGTTGAGGAGATTCTTATTTCTCTTATCACTTAAAATTTTATATATGTAATTTCCATTTTCCTAAACTTTTGCTACAAAAGAAAAAATAAAAGTGTATCAAAACCTTTATTTTTTTTTTTTAAATTGATATAAAAGCTTCTTCATTGCCTGATATAGTAGCCACTAGTCACATGTGATTATTGACCGTTTCTAATGTGGATATTCTGATTCAGCAATTAAAACTTAATGTTAATTTAAATTCATACAGCCACATATGGCTATTGTTTAGTGGCAATTGTTTTGGGAAATACAATTATGGACTAATTTTAACAAGAGACTGAATAAAGGTAGATAAGAGGGAGTAAGATTTTCTCTGAGATATGGCTAGGTAAGAGCCATTTGAGCTGATCTTTAGACGAGTAGTTTATCAGGCAAAGAAATGTCCAGAGTACCTTTTGGGCAAAAAACCAATTAGCCAAATACTGAGCTGCTTTGACACATGAAGCTCAGGTTTCCTCAGAATATCAACCCCACAATCAGAGATTCCATCCTAGTGATCAAGTGGGAGCCTGGTAGAAAAGTGGCTTGGAACACTGGGCTTGTACTGCTTTACTGATCAGATTTGTTTCATATCAATACTACGCTCATACTGTAACACGATTCAGTAGATTATTTTAAAACACGAATATTGAATATGCTATTATTGACAGCTACATACTTCTTTTTAAAATACTCAAGTGATCATTCAATTTCATTTTTTTTCCAAATAAATTCTTATAGTTATTTATAATCTACTCTATTCTTTTGCCCCACTGGGAGGTTTGTTGAGTTTTGCTGGAAAAGTAAAGTTATTATTTTTATGGTAGACAATATGGCAGTGATGTAACTACTCACAGTGTGCCACAGAGCACATGTGAAGGTCCATGTAGCCAGGGCTTGAAAGGATCAGAGATTTCCTGGGTAGGCTGTGAAGTCTAAGATTGGCCCGAGGAACAGGTAAGAAGGGTTCAGATGAATGCATGTACCTGTGTGGGGTAGGCGTTGGGAGGAGTGGATTGAATGTGTTCCTGTTATGAAACATTAAATGTGTCACAGTGGTGGGAGTGAGAGGATTCTGGAGGAGTCTAAAGGAAGAAATTAAATAGATCTGAACTATAAAGGATCACTCGGGCTTAATGTCCGTGTAGAATGTTTTCAAGTGGTAAGACTAGAATACTAGCTAGAAGCTATAGTAATAATGTAGGGAAAACATAATGAGGTTTGAATACAGGTGATAGGGGTCTCAGGTTCTGAAAAATAGTGCTTCATTTGTGATTTTTCCCACCTTTAAAGGCTTAATTATGTTTCTTTGTAAATTAAAGTAGCAACTCTGCTTTTGCTCAGGGACACAATAAAAATAGCTATTATTTAGCAAGCAATTACTGTGAGCCAGTTACTCTTCTAAACCTTTCTACACTGTGGATTAACTCACTTAATCTTTACAATAGCCATAGGGAGGGAGTATCATTATTTTCCCCCCCTATTTTACAGAAAAAGAAACAATGAATCTCAACTTAAGTAATTTTTACAAGGTTATTTTAGCAAGTGTCAGAGCAAGTTTTCCATCTTGGTCATCTGCTTCTAGAACAAACTCATGAAGTGCTGTCCTCGTCTTTAAAATTCTGATAATTGGACTAGTGATGTAGCTCAGTGGCACAGCACCTTCCTGGCAAGTGTAAAGCCTTGAATTTGATTCTGGGTACAAAAAAAAAAATTCTGATAATCACTCTATGCTGATAGCATTTGTTGGTGTAGTTATCTTTTTTTTTTTCTTAAATTCTTTTATTGGTACATTGTAGGTACACAATACATTTACATTTTTCATTGGGAATTGTACCTTTACATGATGCATCTTGGTTCTTATTTTTTCCCCATTCCTAGCCCTCCCTTCACCCTCTCCACCCTTCCCTATTTACAAAGACTTTATTTCCATTTTATCCATTTCTCAGCATTTTTCCTTTCCCTTCTTTCCTTTCCGCTGCCCCTCCCACTACCCCTACCCCTTTGGACCTTTTCTTCCTATTTTGCATTCTCGATTATTCATTCTTATCATTGGTACATTTTAGGTATACAATATAATGACATTCATCATTGGAAATTTACACCTTTACATAATCTCTCTTCATTCTTATTTTTCACCTTGCCCAGCCCTCCCTTCAACCCCTCCATTCCTCCCTATTTACAAAGATTTTGTTTCCATTTTTTCATTTTCTCATATTAATTCCACTCCCTTCTTTCCTTTCACCTACCCCTCCCACTTCCCCTTCCCCTTTGCCCCTTTTCTTCCTATTTCACATTATATATTATACATTTTAGTCATTATTTATACTTTCAGTTTCTCACACTAGAGAAACTATTCAGTATTTATACATGTGTGTCCTATTTATTTCACTTAAGAGAATCACCTCAATGTGCATCCGTTTAGCTATAAATGTCTCTAATTTCTCATTTTTTATGGCTGAGTAGTACTCTATTTTATAAAGAAATGACATTTTTTTAAATCCAGTTTCCAGCTGATGGGCATTTGGGTTGCTTCCAAGTTTTAGCTATTACGAATTGTGGTGCTATGAACATGGGTGCACATATATCACGGTGGTATGATTCTTTTAATTCTTTGGGGAAGATCCCCAGCAAGGGAATAGCTGGGTCAAATGGGACTTCCAGTCCTAGTTCTTTGAGGTATCTCCATACTGATTTCCACAGTGGTTGCACCAGTCTACACTCCCACCAGCAGTGGAGCAGGGTTCCTCTTTTCCCACAGCCCCACCAGCATTTGTTATTCGTTGATTTCATGATAGCAGCCGTTCTTTCTGCAGTGAGGTGAAATCTCAGCCTTGTTTTCATTTGCATCTCTCGAATGACCAATGATGTTGAACATTTTTTCATGTAATTATTTGCTATTTCTACTTCTTTGTCTGAGAAATGTCTGTTCATTTCAGATGCCCATTTTTGGATTGGGTCTTCAAATTTGGGAGGTCTGATCTTTTTAAGTTCTTTATAGTTTTGAGATAGTAGACCTTTGTCTGAGGAAGAGCAGGTGAAGATTTTTTCCCACATTGTGGGTTGTCTCTTCACACTGCTGGTGGATTCTCTTGCTGTGCAGAAGCTTTTTAATAAGAAGAGATCCCACTTGTTGATTGTTTGTGCTAGTTCACAGGCAACTGAAGTTTTGTTCATAAATCTTTTCCTACACCAATGTCTTCAAGGGTTCTACCTAACTTCTGTTCCAACTGGTTCAGGTTTCTCTTTTAATATTTAGATCTTTAATCCATTTGATTTTAGTTTAGTGCATGGTGAGAGATACAGGTCTAGTTTTAATCTTTGGCAAGTTGAAGCCCAATTTTTAAAGCACCATTTATTAAAGAGGCTATCTTCCTCCAGTGAGGGTGTTTGGCTCCTTTATCGAAGATGAGATGGCTGAGTGTGTCTGGCGTTGTTTCTGCATCTTCTAATCTGTTCCCCTGGTCCTCAAGGCTGTTTCTTTGTCAGTACCATGCTGTTTTTATCACAGTAGCTTTGTACTATAGTTTCAAGTTGGGGATAGTGATATCCCCTGCCATGTCTCTGTCACGTAGAATTGCTTTTGCTATTCTGGGGCTCTTCTTGTTCCAAATGAATTTTTGGATTGTTTTCTCAAGGTCTGTGAAGTATGCTGCTGGGATCTCAATTGGAATTGCATTGAATCTATATAGCAGTTTTGGAAGTATGGCCTTTTTCACTCTATTAATCCTTCCTACCCAGGAGCAGGGGATGTCTGTCCGTTTTCTGATATCATCTTCAATCTCTCTTTTCAGAGTGCTATAGTTTTCAGAGAAGAGGTCTTTGATTTCTTTCATTAGAATGATTCATTTGTATTTCAGTTTTTTGGATGCTATTGTGAAAGGAATTATTTGCCCTATTTCTCTCTCAGTGAGTCTGTCATTGGTGTAGAGGAAAGCTATTGATTTTTGTGTGTTGACCTTGTAACCAGCTACTTGACTGAATTTGGTTTTTAAGTCTAGAAGACTTTTGGTGGAGTTCTTGGGGTCTTCTATAGAGAGTATCATGTCATCTGCAAATAATGACAATTTGACTTCTTCATTTCCTATCTTTATTCCTTTTATTTCTTTCTTTTGTCTAATTGCTGTGGCTAATTTTCCAAAACTACATTGAACAAGAGTGGTGATACTGGACATCCTTGTCTTGTTCCTGTTCCTGATTTTAGTGTGAAGGATTTCAGTTTCTGACCATTTAGTATGACAATGGCTGTTGGTTTTTCATGGATGGCTTTTATCAGTTTGAGGTAGAGACCATCTATTCCAATTTTTTTGTAGGGTTTTTATCATAAATGCATGTTGGATTTTGTCAAATGCTTTTTCTGCATCTATGGAGATAATCACATGGTTTTTGTCCTTGGCTGTATTGATATAGTGTATTACATGGGTTGATTTGCATGTGATGAATCATTCCTGCATCCCTGGGATGAATCCCACTTGGTCAGGGTGTATGATCTTCTTGATGATCTTCTGCATTCTATTTGGCAGTATCTTATGAAGCATTTTTGCATCTATGTTCATTAGTGAGATTGGCCTATAATTCATTTCAGTTGGGTCTTTGCTTTGTGGACCAAGGTGATGCTTGCATCCAGGAATGAATTGGGGAATATTGCTTCCCTTTCAATTTCACTAAAGAGTTTAAACAGTAGTGGCAGTAGTTCCTCTCAAAATGTCTTGTAGAATTCAGCAGTGAAGCCATCAGGACCGGGCTTTTCTTAGTTGATAAGTTTTTAATTACATTTCCAATTTTATTGGTTGATATTGGGTTGTTTAGAATTTTTAGGTCTTCTTCGTTCAACTTTGGTAATTCATGTGTATCTAGGAATCTGTCCATTTCTTCTGTGTTTTCCATCTTATTGGCATATAGGTTCTAGAAGTAGGTATTGATGATCCGCTGGATTTCTTCTGGGTCTGTAGTAATTTCACCCTTCTCATTCCTAACTGCATGGATTTGGGCCTTTTCTTTCCTTTATCCGATAAGGTTGGCTAAGAGTTTGTCAATTTTGTTGATTCTTTCAAAGAACCAACTCTTGGCTTCATTAATTTTTTGTATCATTTCTTAGTCTCCATTGCATTGATTTCTCCTCTGATCTTTATAATTTCTTCCCTTGTATGAGCTTTGGGGTTGTCTTGCTCTTCTTTTTCTAGAAGCTTGAGGTTCAGCATCAGGTTGTTTAATTGGGCTTATTCTGTTTTCCTAATATGCATACACACTGCTATGAATTTCCCTAGTAAGACTGCTTTCATTGTGTCCCATAGATTCTGATATGTGGTACTGTCATTGTCATTTAATTGAAGGAACTGTCTGATTTCTTCTTTAATTTCCTCTGTGACCCATTGGTTATTCAGAAGTGTGTTGTTCAATTTCCATATGTTTATGAAATTTTTCTTTTGCTATGGATCTCCAATTTCTTCATGCTATAGTCTGATAATATACAGAGGATAACTTCAATTCCTTTGCACTTACTTAAACATGTTCTATGTGTGAGTATGTGGTCTATTTTTGAGAATGACCCATGTGCAGCTGAGAAGAATGTGTATTCTGATTTTGTGGGGTGGAAGACTCTGTAAACATCTGTTAAGTTCATTTGTTCAAGAGTTCAATTGAGTTCTAGTATTTCATTACTTATTTTTTGTCTAGTTGATCTATCTGTTTGTGACAGTGGGGCGTTGAAGTCCCCCACTACAATTGTATTAGTGCACATATGACTTTTCATGTCAGTTAGTATTTTTTTTATATAGTTGGGTGCACTAGAGTTTGGTGCATAGATATTTATGATTGTCATCTCTTCCTCTTGGATTCTTCCCTTTACAAGGAGGTAGTGTCCTTGTTTGTCTCTCTTAATCAGCATTGGTTTGAAATCTACTTGCAAAGAGGATAGCTACTTCTGCTTTTTTTCAGGTTCCCGTCACATGGAGTATTGTTTTCCACCCTTTAACTTTCAGTCTATGAGTTTCCTTTTGAATTAAGTGTGTTTCTTGTATGCAGCATATTGTTGGATTTTGCTTCTTGACTCATTCTGCCAGTCTATTTCTTTTGATTGGTGAATTGAGACCATTAACGTTGATGGTTATAACTGAAACGTACTGAATTGTCATTGCCATGACTTTTTCCTTTTGTTGGGGTCTCCCCCTTTACATTTAATTTATTGTCATGCCAGATAGGTTCATTCTGCTTTGCTTCCTGGTGTTGTGATCCTCAATGTCTGTTCCTAGTACATTGTGGAAAAATTTTTGAAGTTCTAGATTCTTTTTGATCAAGGCTATTTGGAGTCCTATATGCCTCACTTATCTGTCTGTCAAGTTCTTTTCCCCTGCTTGGGAAGTTCTTCCCAAGGAGAAAATCTACACATAGGCATATAATTGTTAAGATTCCAGAAACTCAATGGAAGAACGAAGTTCTACAAGTAGTTAGAGAAAAAAAACAAATCACATACAAAGGAAAGCCCATCAGAATCACAGCAGACTTCTTAACACAAACCATCCAGGCAAGAAGAGCTTGGAGTGACATATTCCAAGCCCTAAAAGAAAACAGCCTCCACCCAGATTGATGTACCCTGCAAAACTATCCTTCAAAATTGAAGGAGAAATAAGATATTTTCATGACAAAGAGAATTGATCTGAACAGTTTATGCTATGCTTTTCCTATGTGGGTGGAACTTACTGAAGAGGGACACCCCTCGCTGAGGTGTAGGCCTGTAGACTGGATGGAATAAGAAGGTAAAGAAGAGGGAAGTCTCCTTTTTGCTCATTTGCATGAGCTCCAGTCCTGGGCATTACTTTCGGATGTCACTCTACAACTTCATATTCTTCTTCCTTCTAGTAGGTTCTGAATATGGACTCACCCAGAATTTTGTAGTGACATCATGCCTAGCATTCGTTGTTGATTTTTGTCTGGGTGACCTACCTGTTGGTTAGAGTGGAATACTGACATCACCCAATATTATTGCATTGGGGCCTATGTATCCCTTTATGTTGAATAGTATTTGTTTCATGAAATTGTGTGCACTGATGTTTACTATATGTATTTTGACAATTATTATATCTTCTTAGTACTTTGAGGGGGACTAATGGCAACATATTTTTACTAATACGTAGCCGCCTTCTTTATTTCTTCTGACTAATTCTATCTTGAAGTCTGTTTTGTTATTTAGGAGTAGAGCTGTTCCTCTTTGCTTTGGAGCCCAATTTGCAAGGACTATCATTCTCCATTCTTTCATTTTCAGTCTGTCTATGTCTTTGCTAGTAAGGTATAATTCTTGCAAACAGCAAAGAGTTGAATCTTGTTTTTAATCCAATCTGCCACTCTATGTCATTTAATTGGATAGTCAGACTATTTATATTCAGAGTTATTACAGAAAAGTATGTATTAATTCCTGTCATTTTGTTGTTTTCTAGTGTTTGACTCTTTCCTAATTTTCTTTCTTTCTTTTTTTTTTGTACCGAGGATTGAACTTGGGTCCTTGCACTTGCGGGGCAGGTGGCAGAACCACTGAGCTAAATCTCTGGCCCAAAGGTCTTTCCTAATTTTCAATAGCTTATCTCCCCTCCCTCTTCTCTGTGTAGGATTCCTCTAAGTATCTTCTGTAGTGCTGGTTTAGTCATCAGTCATCATTAATTTCTTTGGTTTATGCTCATCTTGGACAGTAGTTCTCCTTAGTTTTGAAGAATAGCTTTGCTGGACATAGAAATCTAGTCAGCAGTTTTCTTTCTTGAAATATAACATTCCATGCCTTCTGGCCTTCAGGGTTTCTGCCAAGAAATCTGAAGCTGTTCTCATGAGTTTGCCTCACTACATGATGTGGTATTTCCCTTTGCAGGTTTTAATATTCTTTTCTTGTTCTATATTGCTGCCATTTTTCATATTATGTGAAATGGAAAGCTCTTTTCTGGTGGGATTCTAAATGCCTCCTTTACACAGATGTACATGTCTTTCTCATGATTTGGAAAGTTTCATGTTATTATTTCATTAAATAGATTTTTATGTCATTAGTCTGAAAGTTAGTACCCTCTTTCCCAAATATTGCTAAGTTGGATTTTTAATCATATACCAGGAATTTTTGATGTTTTGTTTATAATTTATTGGCTTTTTTTCTTTACTAGTGTCTGTGTGTAAGTGTGAGACCTAAATGACTCCATTTTAAAATTTGGCCCATCTTAAAATAAGGTGGCCTAGACATAAATTCTAGTTCAAAAAACCCCACAAGATGTACTTTGGCCACCTGCCTGTGATAATGTTCAACAGTCCCTAACAA